>NW_027209858.1:0-4497 GCF_027789765.1 Dendropsophus ebraccatus | reverse complement strand
TACCTGAAGTTCCCCTTTCATTCACGATAACCTCCTGTATAGCAGGATGCTCCTAATCTTCTCAATTTATATATTGTGTGTGTTGCTCAGTAATCCTTGAATTCATTCAGCACCATCTCCTTTTTGTCCACCAGCCAAATGATGGGAGTTGTTTATCGTTACAGGAAAGCAGCTGGCAATCAACTGGAGGGTGGATGCAGCACAGAGTCCCACTCTGCATATTAGAGACTGGCTCTAAATAGAATGATGTAGGTAATACAACACTCGTTCAGACATTTTTTGTCACTAGTTTATGCTTCCCTCATTTAAAGGGGTTGTCCAGCGAAAATCTTTCTTGCCAAATCAAATGGTGTCAGAAAGTTATATAGATTTGTAACACTTCTATTAAAAAATCGTCTCATACTTATCAGCTGCTGTTGTCCTTGCAGGAAATGTTTTATTTAAGTATGACACAGCGCTCCTGCTGCCATCTCTGGACGAGACAGAAATGTCTGGAGCAGGAGAGGTTCTCTATGGGGATATATAAAACCCGAGCCAAAGTTCCTGTCTCGGCCAGAGATTGTCAGCAGAGAGCACTGTGTCCAAAAAGACTGAAAATAAAACATTTCCGCATCACATTTAGTAGCAATAAGTATGAGAAGACTTGAGATTTTTTAATAGAAGTAAATTACAAATCTGTATAACTTTTGATACCAGTTAATTTGAAAGAAAAAGATTTTTCGCTGGACAACCCCTTTAACCCCTTAAGGACCGGGCCTGAAATGGCCTTAAGGACGGAGCAAATTTATGAATTTGAACAGGTCTACGTTATTTCATTAATAAACTTCGGGCTGCTTTTTACCTAATCAATTTTTTCCCCTGGCTGATTCCTGAGATTGTTTCTAGTGACATATTGTTACTTCCACATTTCTTGTAAAAATTGGGAGCGATACTTATAACGAATCTTATGGAAAAAAACCAAAATTAGCGTGGAAAAAATTGTGAAAAAATGCTTTTTCCCCCCAACTTTTTAAAACTTTCTGCTTATACAGCAAAGTGGTTATTACCACATAAAATTAGAAATCAAAAGCAGTAGCAACATGTATACTTTGAGTTGCGGCATTTATTAAAACTTATTTCATTGTTTTAGACAATAGGAAGCTTAAAACTTAGCAGCAAATTTCCAAATTTTCTGTTAAAATTTCAAAATCAGGATATTTTAGGGTGAAACTGTTCAGGTTTAGGCTAGGTTCACACTACGTATATTTCCGTGCAGTATTGTGGTTCATATTGCAACCAAAACCAGATTGTGATTAAAAACACAGAAAGGATCTGTTCACACAATGTTGAAATGAGTGATGGCCGCCATTTAATGGCAAATATTTGCTGGTATTAAAACAACGGCTGTTATATGAAATAATGGCATTATTTACTGTTATTTTTTATGGCGGCCATCCATCAATTCAGCATTTTTGTGAACAGAGCCTTTCTGTGTTTTAATACACTCCCAGGTTTTTTGCAATATGAGGTACAAAATTTCTGACTCAAATATTTTTAGTGTGAACCCAGTTTAAAGTGTATTTGAGGGGACTGTTGTGTAGAAAGCCCCACAAAGCACCCCATTCAGAAACTGCACCCCCCAAACTCTGCAAAAGCACATCCAGAAAGTTTTTTAACCCTTTAGGGGAGTCACAGAAATAAAAGCTAAGTGTGTAAGAAATTTGAAAATTTTAATTTTCTGTGCAGAGATTTTATTGTAATCCAATATTTTTCATAATTATAAACCTATTACCAGAGAAATGCCACCCCAATATTATTGCCCCGTTTCTGCAGTTTATAGAAATACCCCATATGTGGCCCTATTGCGCTATTTGACGCAACCACAAGCCTCAGATATAAGGGAGCGCCTAGTGAATTTCAATGGCTCCGTTATTTTTGGTCATTTTGACTGTACCACTTCAGGTTGGCAGAGGCTCTGGGGTGCCAAAACCTAAAAAACACCCCTAAAGGGACACCATTTAGAAAACTACACCCCTCAAGGAATGTAACAAGGGGTGCGGTGAGCATCTGGACCCCACAGGTGCTTCACAGATTTCCGAACAATATGGCGTGAAAAAAGAAAAATTATTTTTTACACTAAAATGTTGTTCTAGCCTTGAATTTTTCATTTTCACAAAGGATAAGAGGAAAAAAAAGACACAAAATGTGTAGCGCAGTTTCTCCCGAGTACGGAAATACCCCACATGTGGACATAAAGTGCCAAGGGGGCGCAGGACGAGCCTCCAAAGGGAAGGAGCGCCAATTGGCTTTTGGAAGCGGAATTTCACTGGAATGATTTCAAGGCCATGTCGCATTTACAGAGCCCTCGTGCTGCCAAGACACTGGAAACCCCCCACAAGTGACCCCATTCTGGAAACTACACCCCTCAAGGAATCTAACAAGGGGTGCAGTGAGCATATGGACCCCACTGGTGACGGGCACAAATGTGGAAAAAGTGACGTGAAAGTGAAAAATTTCATTTTTTCACTTTCATGGCACAAATGTGCCCGTCATCAAGGGGTCCATATCCTCACTGCACCCCTTGTTAGATTCCTTGAGGGGGTGTAGTTTCCAGAATGGGGTCACTTGTGGGGGTTTCCAGTGTTTTGGCAGCACAAGGGCTCTGTAAATGCGACATGGCGTTCATCATCCATTCTAGCCAAATCCAACCTCTAAAATCCAAATGGCGCTCCTTCCCTTCGGAGGCTTGCCCTGCGCCCACATGGCGCTTTATGTCCACATGTGGGGTATTTACGGACTCGGGGGAAATTGCTCTACACATTTTGTGGTTTTTTTTCTCTTTTAACCCTTGTGTGAAAATGATAAATTCAAGGCTAGACCAACATTATAGTGTAAAAAATTTAATATTTCATTTCACGCCACATTGTTCCACATTTGTGCCCGTCACCAGTGGGGTCCATATGCTCACTACACCCCTTGTTACATTCCTTGAGGGGTGTAGTTTCCATAATGGGGTCACTTGTGGGGGGGTTTCAACTGTCTTGGCAACACAGGGGCCTTTTGAATGCAAACATGGCCCCTCGAAATCCATTCCATCCAAATCCAGCCTTCAAAAACCAAATGGCGCACCTTCCCTTCGGAGGCTTACCCTGCACCCGCATGGCGCTTATGTCCACATGTGGGGTATTTCCGTACTCAGGGGAAATTGCTCTACACATTTGTTTTTTTTTATCTTTTAACCCTTGTGAAAATGAAAAAAAATCATGACAAGATCAATGATTTAGAGTAAAAATTAAAAAAAATTACACTAAATGTTGGTCTAGCCTTGATTTTTTCCATTTCCACAAGGGGTTAAAAAAGAAAATGAAACACAAAACGTGTAGGGTAGTTTCCCCTGAGTACGAAAATACCCCACATGTGGACATAATGTGCCATATGGGCACAGGGCAAGTCACCAAAGGGACAGAGCGCCATTAGAGGCTGGAATGGAGGATGGAGGCCATGTCGCAATTACAAAGCTCTGTGCTGCCAGGACAGTAGAAACCCCCACAAGTGACCCCATTCTGGAAACTACACCCATAAGGAATCTAACAAGGGGTGCAGTGAGCATATGGACCCCACTGGTGACAGGCACATGTGTAGAAACATGTGCCGTGAAAATAAAAAATACAATTTTTTTCATTTTCACGTCCCAAATGTGGCCGTCACCAGGGGGCCATATCCCCGCTGCCCACTGTTAGATTCCTTATGGGGTGTAGTTTCCAGAATGGGGTCACTTGTGGGGGGTTTCTACTGTCCTGGCCGCACAGAGGCTTTGTAATTGCATCATGGCATCCTCTAATGGGAATGGCGGCGGCCATACCTATTTAGCTGTGGAAAAGGGACAATTCTAATTTATTTGGGGGTATAGGCCAATTATTAGTTTATAAGGTGGAAAATGACAGGTGTCCATCAAATTCAACCTGTGTTGATCCAGAGGAAGGCAAAAAACCCTCGTGAGGCAGACGACAGTAGCCTCATCACGGGGAAAAATCCTCCCGACTCCATAATGGCGATCAGAATAATCCCTGGATCAACGTGACCCTGAAATAGGAATAAGGGACAGAATTTAGATAATGTAGAACCCCAATGACGTTGGTGCGCCTTGGAGCGATCCAGTATGCAGAGGCCGGGGGGATCAGGACAGGTGTCACACTGGAAAATGTGTCCTTCCTGATCCCCTGTTACGCCACACTCTGCACTTCTTCTGGGGTCTCCCTTTCTCCAGTGTGGGGGACGTCACCTGGAAAATGTTGTCCTGGGCGATACGGGGCCTTCATATCAGAAGCGCTGGGTCCGCTCCATGGCTGCTAAATATTAGGGCTCTATTACTACTTCTGATATGTTCGGATCGTGCCGCAAGCTACAGTAGCTCAGGCAGCGGGGGACCGGAAGAGGGGTGCTGGTATAAAAGTTATCCCTACAGGTGGTGACCTTTACCAGCAGTGGGAAGATCAGTTCCCGGACGATGTCCCCACT
>NW_027209857.1:0-4509 GCF_027789765.1 Dendropsophus ebraccatus | reverse complement strand
AACTGAGTTTCATCCTACCACCTTAGGAAAAAAAGTCATTATTTTGAGGCTTAGAAGTCATTTCTGCAATTCCCATAGAAAATCAATGGCGTCTCTATTCAATTGTGTGGAGCGCATATCAGGTGGGTTTTCTCTGCCGGCTTAAGAGATACACGTGAAACTAAAGCCGATCCTGGGTGCCTAGGGTGCCTGTCATCCAATCCGCACTGAATTTCATTTCTAGCACATAGCCAAAAAATCGCCCCATTGACTTACATTGGAGTGCAGAAAAGGTCATTTTTTCTCGGTCCCTTTAAGAGGTAGGAGTTAAACAAGCTTAGGTCTGCGGTGCCCAGGGGGGACCCCATCCAGCCCGCACTGAGTTTCATTCCTACCACCTTAGGAAAAAAAGTCATTATTTTGAGGCTTAGAAGTCATTTCTGCAATTCCCATAGAAAATCAACGGCGTCTCTATTCAATTGTGTGGAGCGCATATCAGGTGGATTTTCTCTGCCGGCTTAAGAGATACACGTGAAACTAAAGCCGATCCTGGGTGCCTAGGGTGCCTGTCATCCAATCCGCACTGAATTTCATTTCTAGCACATAGCCAAAAAATCGCCCCATTGACTTACATTGGAGTGCAGAAAAGGTCATTTTTTCTCGGTCCCTTTAAGAGGTAGGAGTTAAACAAGCTTAGGTCTGCGGTGCCCAGGGGGGACCCCATCCAGCCCGCACTGAGTTTCATTCCTACCACCTTAGGAAAAAAAGTCATTATTTTGAGGCTTAGAAGTCATTTCTGCAATTCCCATAGAAAATCAACGGCGTCTCTATTCAATTGTGTGGAGCGCATATCAGGTGGGTTTTCTCTGCCGGCTTAAGAGATACACGTGAAACTAAAGCCGATCCTGGGTGCCTAGGGTGCCTGTCATCCAATCCGCACTGAATTTCATTTCTAGCACATAGCCAAAAAATCGCCCCATTGACTTACATTGGAGTGCAGAAAAGGTCATTTTTTCTCGGTCCCTTTAAGAGGTAGGAGTTAAACAAGCTTAGGTCTGCGGTGCCCAGGGGGGACCCCATCCAGCCCGCACTGAGTTTCATTCCTACCACCTTAGGAAAAAAAGTCATTATTTTGAGGCTTAGAAGTCATTTCTGCAATTCCCATAGAAAATCAACGGCGTCTCTATTCAATTGTGTGGAGCGCATATCAGGTGGGTTTTCTCTGCCGGCTTAAGAGATACACGTGAAACTAAAGCCGATCCTGGGTGCCTAGGGTGCCTGTCATCCAATCCGCACTGAATTTCATTTCTAGCACATAGCCAAAAAATCGCCCCATTGACTTACATTGGAGTGCAGAAAAGGTCATTTTTTCTCGGTCCCTTTAAGAGGTAGGAGTTAAACAAGCTTAGGTCTGCGGTGCCCAGGGGGGACCCCATCCAGCCCGCACTGAGTTTCATTCCTACCACCTTAGGAAAAAAAGTCATTATTTTGAGGCTTAGAAGTCATTTCTGCAATTCCCATAGAAAATCAACGGCGTCTCTATTCAATTGTGTGGAGCGCATATCAGGTGGGTTTCTCTGCCGGCTTAAGAGATACACGTGAAACTAAAGCCGATCCTGGGTGCCTAGGGTGCCTGTCATCCAATCCGCACTGAATTTCATTTCTAGCACATAGCCAAAAAATCGCCCCATTGACTTACATTGGAGTGCAGAAAAGGTCATTTTTTCTCGGTCCCTTTAAGAGGTAGGAGTTAAACAAGCTTAGGTCTGCGGTGCCCAGGGGGGACCCCATCCAGCCCGCACTGAGTTTCATTCCTACCACCTTAGGAAAAAAAGTCATTATTTTGAGGCTTAGAAGTCATTTCTGCAATTCCCATAGAAAATCAACGGCGTCTCTATTCAATTGTGTGGAGCGCATATCAGGTGGGTTTTCTCTGCCGGCTTAAGAGATACACGTGAAACTAAAGCCGATCCTGGGTGCCTAGGGTGCCTGTCATCCAATCCGCACTGAATTTCATTTCTAGCACATAGCCAAAAAATCGCCCCATTGACTTACATTGGAGTGCAGAAAAGGTCATTTTTTCTCGGTCCCTTTAAGAGGTAGGAGTTAAACAAGCTTAGGTCTGCGGTGCCCAGGGGGGACCCCATCCAGCCCGCACTGAGTTTCATTCCTACCACCTTAGGAAAAAAAGTCATTATTTTGAGGCTTAGAAGTCATTTCTGCAATTCCCATAGAAAATCAACGGCGTCTCTATTCAATTGTGTGGAGCGCATATCAGGTGGGTTTTCTCTGCCGGCTTAAGAGATACACGTGAAACTAAAGCCGATCCTGGGTGCCTAGGGTGCCTGT
The DNA here is from genome assembly GCF_027789765.1 of Dendropsophus ebraccatus. NCBI lineage: Eukaryota > Metazoa > Chordata > Amphibia > Anura > Hylidae > Dendropsophus > Dendropsophus ebraccatus. The sequence goes on along the minus strand of NW_027209857.1, from coordinate 2,181 downwards.
CATCCAATCCGCACTGAATTTCATTTCTAGCACATAGCCAAAAAATCGCCCCATTGACTTACATTGGAGTGCAGAAAAGGTCATTTTTTCTCGGTCCCTTTAAGAGGTAGGAGTTAAACAAGCTTAGGTCTGCGGTGCCCAGGGGGGACCCCATCCAGCCCGCACTGAGTTTCATTCCTACCACCTTAGGAAAAAAAGTCATTATTTTGAGGCTTAGAAGTCATTTCTGCAATTCCCATAGAAAATCAACGGCGTCTCTATTCAATTGTGTGGAGCGCATATCAGGTGGGTTTTCTCTGCCGGCTTAAGAGATACACGTGAAACTAAAGCCGATCCTGGGTGCCTAGGGTGCCTGTCATCCAATCCGCACTGAATTTCATTTCTAGCACATAGCCAAAAAATCGCCCCATTGACTTACATTGGAGTGCAGAAAAGGTCATTTTTTCTCGGTCCCTTTAAGAGGTAGGAGTTAAACAAGCTTAGGTCTGCGGTGCCCAGGGGGGACCCCATCCAGCCCGCACTGAGTTTCATTCCTACCACCTTAGGAAAAAAAGTCATTATTTTGAGGCTTAGAAGTCATTTCTGCAATTCCCATAGAAAATCAATGGCGTCTCTATTCAATTGTGTGGAGCGCATATCAGGTGGTTTTCTCTGCCGGCTTAAGAGATACACGTGAAACTAAAGCCGATCCTGGGTGCCTAGGGTGCCTGTCATCCAATCCGCACTGAATTTCATTTCTAGCACATAGCCAAAAAATCGCCCCATTGACTTACATTGGAGTGCAGAAAAGGTCATTTTTTCTCGGTCCCTTTAAGAGGTAGGAGTTAAACAAGCTTAGGTCTGCGGTGCCCAGGGGGGACCCCATCCAGCCCGCACTGAGTTTCATTCCTACCACCTTAGGAAAAAAAGTCATTATTTTGAGGCTTAGAAGTCATTTCTGCAATTCCCATAGAAAATCAACGGCGTCTCTATTCAATTGTGTGGAGCGCATATCAGGTGGTTTTCTCTGCCGGCTTAAGAGATACACGTGAAACTAAAGCCGATCCTGGGTGCCTAGGGTGCCTGTCATCCAATCCGCACTGAATTTCATTTCTAGCACATAGCCAAAAAATCGCCCCATTGACTTACATTGGAGTGCAGAAAAGGTCATTTTTTCTCGGTCCCCTAAGAGGTAGGAGTTAAACAAGCTTAGGTCTGCGGTGCCCAGGGGGGACCCCATCCAGCCCGCACTGAGTTTCATTCCTACCACCTTAGGAAAAAAAGTCATTATTTTGAGGCTTAGAAGTCATTTCTGCAATTCCCATAGAAAATCAACGGCGTCTCTATTCAATTGTGTGGAGCGCATATCAGGTGGTTTTCTCTGCCGGCTTAAGAGATACACGTGAAACTAAAGCCGATCCTGGGTGCCTAGGGTGCCTGTCATCCAATCCGCACTGAATTTCATTTCTAGCACATAGCCAAAAAATCGCCCCATTGACTTACATTGGAGTGCAGAAAAGGTCATTTTTTCTCGGTCCCTTTAAGAGGTAGGAGTTAAACAAGCTTAGGTCTGCGGTGCCCAGGGGGGACCCCATCCAGCCCGCACTGAGTTTCATTCCTACCACCTTAGGAAAAAAAGTCATTATTTTGAGGCTTAGAAGTCATTTCTGCAATTCCCATAGAAAATCAACGGCGTCTCTATTCAATTGTGTGGAGCGCATATCAGGTGGGTTTTCTCTGCCGGCTTAAGAGATACACGTGAAACTAAAGCCGATCCTGGGTGCCTAGGGTGCCTGTAATCCAATCCGCACTGAATTTCATTTCTAGCACATAGCCAAAAAATCGCCCCATTGACTTACATTGGAGTGCAGAAAAGGTCATTTTTTCTCGGTCCCTTTAAGAGGTAGGAGTTAAACAAGCTTAGGTCTGCGGTGCCCAGGGGGGCCCATCCAGCCCGCACTGAGTTTCATTCCTACCACCTTAGGAAAAAAAGTCATTATTTTGAGGCTTAGAAGTCATTTCTGCAATTCCCATAGAAAATCAACGGCGTCTCTATTCAATTGTGTGGAGCGCATATCAGGTGGGTTTCTCTGCCGGCTTAAGAGATACACGTGAAACTAAAGCCGATCCTGGGTGCCTAGGGTGCCTGTCATCCAATCCGCACTGAATTTCATTTCTAGCACATAGCCAAAAAATCGCCCC
>NW_027209856.1:0-4551 GCF_027789765.1 Dendropsophus ebraccatus | reverse complement strand
CGGATTGGAATGACAGGCCCCTAGGCACCCAGGATCGGCTTTAGTTTCACGTGTATCTCTTAAGCCGGCAGAGAAAACCACCTGATATGCGCTCCACACAATTGAATAGAGACGCCGTTGATTTTCTATGGGAATTGCAGAAATGACTTCTAAGCCTCAAAATAATGACTTTTTTTCCTAAGGTGGTAGGAATGAAACTCAGTGCGGGCTGGATGGGGTCCCCCCTGGGCACCGCAGACCTAAGCTTGTTTAACTCCTACCTCTTAAAGGGACCGAGAAAAAATGACCTTTTCTGCACTCCAATGTAAGTCAATGGGGCGATTTTTTGGCTATGTGCTAGAAATGAAATTCAGTGCGGATTGGATGACAGGCACCCTAGGCACCCAGGATCGGCTTTAGTTTCACGTGTATCTCTTAAGCCGGCAGAGAAAACCCACCTGATATGCGCTCCACACAATTGAATTAGAGACGCCGTTGATTTTCTATGGGAATTGCAGAAATGACTTCTAAGCCTCAAAATAATGACTTTTTTTCCTAAGGTGGTAGGAATGAAACTCAGTGCGGGCTGGATGGGGTCCCCCCTGGGCACCGCAGACCTAAGCTTGTTTAACTCCTACCTCTTAAAGGGACCGAGAAAAAATGACCTTTTCTGCACTCCAATGTAAGTCAATGGGGCGATTTTTTGGCTATGTGCTAGAAATGAAATTCAGTGCGGATTGGATGACAGGCACCCTAGGCACCCAGGATCGGCTTTAGTTTCACGTGTATCTCTTAAGCCGGCAGAGAAAACCCACCTGATATGCGCTCCACACAATTGAATAGAGACGCCGTTGATTTTCTATGGGAATTGCAGAAATGACTTCTAAGCCTCAAAATAATGACTTTTTTTCCTAAGGTGGTAGGAATGAAACTCAGTGCGGGCTGGATGGGGTCCCCCCTGGGCACCGCAGACCTAAGCTTGTTTAACTCCTACCTCTTAAAGGGACCGAGAAAAAATGACCTTTTCTGCACTCCAATGTAAGTCAATGGGGCGATTTTTTGGCTATGTGCTAGAAATGAAATTCAGTGCGGATTGGATGACAGGCACCCTAGGCACCCAGGATCGGCTTTAGTTTCACGTGTATCTCTTAAGCCGGCAGAGAAAACCCACCTGATATGCGCTCCACACAATTGAATAGAGACGCCGTTGATTTTCTATGGGAATTGCAGAAATGACTTCTAAGCCTCAAAATAATGACTTTTTTTCCTAAGGTGGTAGGAATGAAACTCAGTGCGGGCTGGATGGGGTCCCCCCTGGGCACCGCAGACCTAAGCTTGTTTAACTCCTACCTCTTAAAGGGACCGAGAAAAAATGACCTTTTCTGCACTCCAATGTAAGTCAATGGGGCGATTTTTTGGCTATGTGCTAGAAATGAAATTCAGTGCGGATTGGATGACAGGCACCCTAGGCACCCAGGATCGGCTTTAGTTTCACGTGTATCTCTTAAGCCGGCAGAGAAAACCCACCTGATATGCGCTCCACACAATTGAATAGAGACGCCGTTGATTTTCTATGGGAATTGCAGAAATGACTTCTAAGCCTCAAAATAATGACTTTTTTTCCTAAGGTGGTAGGAATGAAACTCAGTGCGGGCTGGATGGGGTCCCCCCTGGGCACCGCAGACCTAAGCTTGTTTAACTCCTACCTCTTAAAGGGACCGAGAAAAAATGACCTTTTCTGCACTCCAATGTAAGTCAATGGGGCGATTTTTTGGCTATGTGCTAGAAATGAAATTCAGTGCGGATTGGATGACAGGCACCCTAGGCACCCAGGATCGGCTTTAGTTTCACGTGTATCTCTTAAGCCGGCAGAGAAAACCCACCTGATATGCGCTCCACACAATTGAATAGAGACGCCGTTGATTTTCTATGGGAATTGCAGAAATGACTTCTAAGCCTCAAAATAATGACTTTTTTTCCTAAGGTGGTAGGAATGAAACTCAGTGCGGGCTGGATGGGGTCCCCCCTGGGCACCGCAGACCTAAGCTTGTTTAACTCCTACCTCTTAAAGGGACCGAGAAAAAATGACCTTTTCTGCACTCCAATGTAAGTCAATGGGGCGATTTTTTGGCTATGTGCTAGAAATGAAATTCAGTGCGGATTGGATGACAGGCACCCTAGGCACCCAGGATCGGCTTTAGTTTCACGTGTATCTCTTAAGCCGGCAGAGAAAACCCACCTGATATGCGCTCCACACAATTGAATAGAGACGCCGTTGATTTTCTATGGGAATTGCAGAAATGACTTCTAAGCCTCAAAATAATGACTTTTTTTCCTAAGGTGGTAGGAATGAAACTCAGTGCGGGCTGGATGGGGTCCCCCCTGGGCACCGCAGACCTAAGCTTGTTTAACTCCTACCTCTTAAAGGGACCGAGAAAAAATGACCTTTTCTGCACTCCAATGTAAGTCAATGGGGCGATTTTTTGGCTATGTGCTAGAAATGAAATTCAGTGCGGATTGGATGACAGGCACCCTAGGCACCCAGGATCGGCTTTAGTTTCACGTGTATCTCTTAAGCCGGCAGAGAAAACCCACCTGATATGCGCTCCACACAATTGAATAGAGACGCCGTTGATTTTCTATGGGAATTGCAGAAATGACTTCTAAGCCTCAAAATAATGACTTTTTTTCCTAAGGTGGTAGGAATGAAACTCAGTGCGGGCTGGATGGGGTCCCCCCTGGGCACCGCAGACCTAAGCTTGTTTAACTCCTACCTCTTAAAGGGACCGAGAAAAAATGACCTTTTCTGCACTCCAATGTAAGTCAATGGGGCGATTTTTTGGCTATGTGCTAGAAATGAAATTCAGTGCGGATTGGATGACAGGCACCCTAGGCACCCAGGATCGGCTTTAGTTTCACGTGTATCTCTTAAGCCGGCAGAGAAAACCCACCTGATATGCGCTCCACACAATTGAATAGAGACGCCGTTGATTTTCTATGGGAATTGCAGAAATGACTTCTAAGCCTCAAAATAATGACTTTTTTTCCTAAGGTGGTAGGAATGAAACTCAGTGCGGGCTGGATGGGGTCCCCCCTGGGCACCGCAGACCTAAGCTTGTTTAACTCCTACCTCTTAAAGGGACCGAGAAAAAATGACCTTTTCTGCACTCCAATGTAAGTCAATGGGGCGATTTTTTGGCTATGTGCTAGAAATGAAATTCAGTGCGGATTGGATGACAGGCACCCTAGGCACCCAGGATCGGCTTTAGTTTCACGTGTATCTCTTAAGCCGGCAGAGAAAACCCACCTGATATGCGCTCCACACAATTGAATAGAGACGCCGTTGATTTTCTATGGGAATTGCAGAAATGACTTCTAAGCCTCAAAATAATGACTTTTTTTCCTAAGGTGGTAGGAATGAAACTCAGTGCGGGCTGGATGGGGTCCCCCCTGGGCACCGCAGACCTAAGCTTGTTTAACTCCTACCTCTTAAAGGGACCGAGAAAAAATGACCTTTTCTGCACTCCAATGTAAGTCAATGGGGCGATTTTTTGGCTATGTGCTAGAAATGAAATTCAGTGCGGATTGGATGACAGGCACCCTAGGCACCCAGGATCGGCTTTAGTTTCACGTGTATCTCTTAAGCCGGCAGAGAAAACCCACCTGATATGCGCTCCACACAATTGAATAGAGACGCCGTTGATTTTCTATGGGAATTGCAGAAATGACTTCTAAGCCTCAAAATAATGACTTTTTTTCCTAAGGTGGTAGGAATGAAACTCAGTGCGGGCTGGATGGGGTCCCCCCTGGGCACCGCAGACCTAAGCTTGTTTAACTCCTACCTCTTAAAGGGACCGAGAAAAATGACCTTTTCTGCACTCCAATGTAAGTCAATGGGGCGATTTTTTGGCTATGTGCTAGAAATGAAATTCAGTGCGGATTGGATGACAGGCACCCTAGGCACCCAGGATCGGCTTTAGTTTCACGTGTATCTCTTAAGCCGGCAGAGAAAACCCACCTGATATGCGCTCCACACAATTGAATAGAGACGCCGTTGATTTTCTATGGGAATTGCAGAAATGACTTCTAAGCCTCAAAATAATGACTTTTTTTCCTAAGGTGGTAGGAATGAAACTCAGTGCGGGCTGGATGGGGTCCCCCCTGGGCACCGCAGACCTAAGCTTGTTTAACTCCTACCTCTTAAAGGGACCGAGAAAAAAATGACCTTTTCTGCACTCCAATGTAAGTCAATGGGGCGATTTTTTGGCTATGTGCTAGAAATGAAATTCAGTGCGGATTGGATGACAGGCACCCTAGGCACCCAGGATCGGCTTTAGTTTCACGTGTATCTCTTAAGCCGGCAGAGAAAACCCACCTGATATGCGCTCCACACAATTGAATAGAGACGCCGTTGATTTTCTATGGGAATTGCAGAAATGACTTCTAAGCCTCAAAATAATGACTTTTTTTCCTAAGGTGGTAGGAATGAAACTCAGTGCGGGCTGGATGGGGTCCCCCCTGGGCACCGCAGACCTAAGCTTGTTTAACTCCTACCTCTTAAGGGACCGAGAA
>NW_027209855.1:0-4603 GCF_027789765.1 Dendropsophus ebraccatus | reverse complement strand
TTTTTGTATTTCACATGTGTGGATAAATATATGAGTTTGTTTCACTGAAGACACGCTTGAGAATGGCAGCGTAGAGCTGCCGAAACGTCGCGTCTATTTGCTGCATGTCACTATTTTTGATATTATGATATATTTGGAATAAATACCACTTTTTGTTTCACAACTTGGAGTGCTGCGGACTATTCGTTGTATATGGACTTCATACCCTGGTTGGGGAATCTGCTGGCACCAAACTACGTTTTAACAAGGTAGTGCTGCTTTTATATTCTTTTTCCTATATCTACCGTTGAGCTGGCACACCAATATAACATGGAGAATATTACTGCTGATCCAACTGAAGAATGTTTATTACAATTGGAACACACTGCAGCAAATGTCTTTGCCTTCTCAGATACGGAAGTGAATGCTGTGTTGGACGACATCGAGGGAGATTCTGATTACTTGGATCAACCCACAGCCATCGATACCAGCGTAATTACGAATACCTGACTAAGAGACTTTTGGCTCTTCAGTTACACATAGGAGCCTTGGGGAAGTACTACAAAGCACACAGAATCCCAAGGTATGCGGTCAAAACTTAACCCAACATGTTTATGCAAGATCTTGAGTTCAGGAATAAGTTTGAAATGATTTCCAACGATATTCACTGGACATTATTATTTTTACAGATGCAATGTATGCAAAAGCAAGTTAAGATATAAAAACTAAAATTACTCCTACAGTGCAAATGTTACAGAATTTATTGACAACAGATGACTATGACAAATTTATCTCCAAGCAGAACAACTTTTTGGAGAAACATAAGAAAGAAATACAGACGAAAAAACACAAATGGTACGAGATGCACAAGATTACCTGTCTGGCGGATTTACGTTTGGGGTGATGATGAATCTGGACATGCCTATAGGAAATCCAAAAAGAAGGAATTTATAAAACGCCAAGTGAACAAAGATAAAGACAAAGATAATGATGTTTTTTTAGAGAACACCGACAAATCGTGGAGAACCCGTAGAGGAGGACGAAAAAGGAAAGGACCAGAAGAAACAACAAAAGCAGGAACACCAGCAGCACCAACCGCGTGGGAACATCACGGATGGGACCAGAAAAAACAACCATGAAGGTGGTGAATATTTCTTCAACTACTCTGACATCTGATCAGGTGACTTTATTATCCAAAGGCTTAAATTTTTGCCCTAGTACGTGTGTGAACTGGTTTGAGACTGATTTAGATCTCATTAAGTTTGTTAGAAGACTTAATTTACGTGTTTGGTTTAATAATGCATCCATGCAGAGTAGAGAAGCTAACCGTGGTATAACATTTGATATGCATAACTTGGGGCTTCGAACAGAGAGTGACTTTAATCCACCCATAACACCTGCACCCATTGAGACATTTTTTCACTTGATAAGACAGGAAATTAATATGATGAAGTCTGAATGTGTTGAGGGGGATGTTTTACATCCTAATATGACAAGTGGTGACATGACAGCGCTCAAGGCCCTGATCCATGACCACGATTGGTTATTAAACCAGCGGATAAAGGGGGTGCGATCGTGGTCATGGACAGGTCACTGTACATGAACGAGGCCATGCGACAACTTACTGACGAGAGTGTTTATGAGAAACTTACATGTGACCCAAATTTGAGATCATACGTAAAATAGATTCTATTTGCAGGAAGGTCTGATGCACAACATCATTAATGAAAAGCTGAAAGAATTTTTGACTGTCCAATTTCCAAAATGCCATTGTTATATTTTTGCCCAAGATACACAAATCACTGACACACCCTCCAGGGAGACCTATTGTCTCAGGGAGGGGGTCAGTATTTAGCAACATTTCCATTTTCTTGGATAAAGTGTTAAGACCTTTAGCGATCAATGCAAAATCGTACATTCAAGATTCTACACAATTTTTGAATCAAATTAAAGAACTACAAATACCGGAGAACAGTTTACTTGTTACGTTAGATATTACAAGCCTATATACTTCTATTGACAAAGAGATGGGAATGAATGCAGTGACTAACATGCTACCACAATTAAACTTTGCAGCTAAGGACAATGATTTCATTTTGAGGCTTTTGGACATTGTACTGAGTAACAATTACTTTTGTTTGACAATCAGGTGTATGTACAGCGACGTGGAGTCGCGATGGGCGCTAACGTCGCGCCCACGTACGCAAATATTGTTATGAATTATGTGGAGGAGAATTTTGTCTATGTGACGCCACTTTTCCAACATGCTTTGGTCTGGTGGCGTTACATAGACGATGCCTTCATGATTTGGACTGGTGACAGTAATACACTGGAGACTTTCTGTGACTACCTCAATACAGTAGATGCCACCATCAAATTCACGATGACATGGTCGCACACACATCTACATTATTTAGATGTTATGGTACACAAAGACCACAATAGACTCACAACTACTCTATATAAAAAAACCTACTGACTCTAACAACTTACTGCACTTCACAAGTTGCCACCCGACTAAGATGGTTAGGTCATTACCATTAAGTCAAATGACGAGAGCAAGACGTATTATTGATGACGAGATGGAACTAGACAGTACACTAGAACAGATGATGGAGGATTTTAGGGAGAGAGGTTACCCTATTGATGTGTTGGCTGAAAGCCGTGAGAAAGCTACACACACCAATAGGGAACAATTATTGAGACAAAAGAACAAAACAAGACTGACAGAAAGAATACCATTTGTTTCCACCTATACACACTATTCACCTAAAATAGGTAACATCATTAGAAAAAATTGGTATGTCATAAAAAACTCTTTTCCCAACATAGCTGAGTTTCAAGTACCACCATTACTGTCTTATAGGCGCAGTTACAATCTGAGGGATAAGCTGGTGAAAACGGATATCTCTATCCCGAAAAAAGATCCACAGAGATACCTGAGTACCCCGAAAAAGGGTTCATACCCATGTTGCAGATGCATAATTGCAAACATATGAACAAAGGCACCCATTTCATACACCCAACAACTGGCAAACAGTATAAAATCAATCATTTACTTACCTGTGATTCTGATTGGGTGATATATGCCCTCTGGTGCCCGTGCAAAAAACTCTATATAGGAGAAACAACATATGACATTAAGACTAGACTTACACAGCACCGATATACCATAAGAAAGAAAAAAACTTGATTTACCTGTCCAAAACATTTTGCTGAACATGCACATAGTGAAAAGGACCTTAAATTCATGGTCATAGACCGTGTCTTACCTTTAAAATACGGGGGTGACAGATTAACAACTCTGAAACGTCGTGAATTACACTGGATATACAAACTGCAATCTTTGACTCCCAAAGGACTAAATGTAGAGTATAAAGTGACAAGTGGAATGTACAAGTAATTTAATTGCCCTTTGTAGTCTGAACAGTATTCACACCAACGAGAGGGCTCGGTGAAACGCACTCACGTTCATTTATTTTTTATGTTGTACCTTTATTTACATGAATACTTTTTGTTTTTGTAGATCCTGTGGACCAAGAATTCACCCAGTACTACATTGAGGAACGTTATATTCATTTTTTATTTACACCTGTTGGAGACCTCGCGTTTCCTTGCCGCACTTTTGTAATACGGCCTGGAGTGGCCATCCGGCGTGGAAGGGGTGTCAACCTGGAATGCACACCTCGATTCACCTATCCAGTGGATCGGATGGTGTGACTAGGAAGCGGTGTCTACAATGAACCTAATTGGTGAGACACACTGCCCCCCTGAGCCGGTGGATGATATAGTAACTACATTGAGGAACGTCATATCATTATTCACACTTGTTGGAGACCTTGCGTTTCCTTGCTGCACTTTTGTCCGGCGTGGAAGGGTGTCAACCTGGGATGCACACCTCGATTCACCTATTTAGTGGATCGGATGATGTGACTAGGAAGCGGTGTCTACAATGATCCTTAATGGTGAGACCACACTGCCCCCTGAGCCGGTGGATGATATAAGCAACTACAGCTCGCTGGATTTCCATCTGATGCGGAGCCCTACGTTCCTCAAGTACAAGCAAGGGTGATTTCATGGTATTACCACATGGATGCATATTTGGACTTTTATTTTTGGACATTTATTTTTGGACATTTGTTAATCTATTAGAGAGCCAGTCTCTCGCATAACATTTCAAGCCTGCACTCACTACTTGTTCACTAGTATATTTGCAGTATATGCAATCGTAATGTACACAAAGGGTTAAGATTCACATATGTGTCCACACCGTGTGGACTAATTGATGCACTTTAGGAACCAATGGAAAGCTTTTTTGTATTTCACATGTGTGGATAAATATATGAGTTTTGTTTCACTGAAGACACGCTGAGAATGGCAGCGTAGAGGCTGCCGAAACGTCGCGTCATTTTGCTGCATGTCACTATTTTGATATTATGATATATTTGGAATAAATACCACTTTTTGTTTCACAACTTGGAGTGCTGCGGACGATTCGTTTGTATATGGACATTCATACCACTGGTTTGGGGAATCTGCTGGCACCAACTAACGTTTTTACAGGATAGTGCTGCTTTTATATTCTTTTTCCTATATATATATATATATATATATATATATATAT
>NW_027209854.1:0-4682 GCF_027789765.1 Dendropsophus ebraccatus | reverse complement strand
CATCCCCTGCAGACCCCCCTATCCTCCGAACAGCCATCCCCTGCAGACCCCCATCCCCACACACACAGCATCCCCTGCAACCCCCCATCCCGACACACACACAGCATCGCCTGCAGCCCCTCCATCCCCCCCACACAGCATCCCCTTGCAGCCCCCCTATCCCCCCACACACACAGCATCCCCTGCAGCCCCCCATCCCCACACACACAGCATCCCCCCTGCAGCCCCCCATCCTCCCACACACACAGCATCCCCTGCAGCCCCCATCCCCCACACACAGCATCCCCTGCAGCCCCCCTATCCCCACCCACACAGCATCCCCTGCAGACCCCATCCCTACACACACGCATCCCCTGCAGCCCCCTCCATCCCCCACACAGCATCCCTGCAGACCGCCCTATCTCCAACACAGCATCCCCTCAGCCCCCTATCCCCACACACAGCATCCCCTGCAGCCCCCTTCCCCACCACACAGCATCCCTGCAGCCCCCCATCCCCACACAGCATCCCTGCAGCCCCCTCCATCCCCCCACACAGCATCCCCTGCAGCCCCCCCTATCCCCACACACACACAGCATCCCCTTGCAGCCCCCTCCATCCCCCACACAGCATTTCCTGCAGCCCCCTATCCCCACACACACAGCATCCCCTGCAGACCCCCCATCCCCACACACACAGCATCCCCTGGACTTCCCATCCTTACACACAGCATCTCTGCAGCCCCCCTCCCACACACGCATCCCCTGCAGCCCCACCCTCCCCCCCCACACAGCATCCCCTGCAGCCCCCCCCCCTATCCCCACACACACACAGCATCCCTGCAGCCCCCCCCCTATCTCCAAACACAGCATCCCCTGCAGACCCCCTATACCCGAACATAGCATCTCTCTGCATACCCCCATCCCACACACACACAGCATCCCCTGCAGCCCCCCATCCTACCCTCCCAGCATCCCTGCAGCCCCCCATCCTACCCCCCCAGCATCCCCCGCGCCATCCCAACACAGCATCCCCTGCAGACCCCCCTATCCCCAAACACAGCATCCCCTGCAGACCCCCCATCCCCACACACACAGCATCCACCTGACCCCCCCATCCTTACACACAGCATCTCCTGCAGCCCCCCTCCACACACACAGCATCCCTGCAGCCCCCCCCCTATCCCCAAACACACCAGCATCCCCTGCAGCCCCCCCTATCTCCAAACACAGCATCCCCTGCAGACCCCCTATACCCGAACATAGCATCTCTGCAGACCCCCATCCAACACACACACAGCATCCCCTGCAGCCCCCCATCCTCTACCCTCCCAGCATCCCCTGCAGCCCCCCATCCTACCCCCCCCGCATCCCCCGCAGCCCCCCATCCCCAAACACAGCATCCCCTGCAGACCCCCCTATCCCCAACACAGCATCCCCTGCAGAACCCCCATCCCCACACACACAGCATCCCCTGCAGCCCCCCATCCCTACACACACACAGCATCCGCCTGCAGCCCCTCCACCCCCCACACACGCATCCCTGCACCCCCCCTCCTTACACACAGCATCTCCTGCAGCCCCTCCATCCCCCCCACACAGCTTCCCCTGCAGCCCCCCTATCCCCACACACACACAGCATCCCCTGCAGCCCCCTCCATCCCCCCACACAGCATCCCCTGCAGCCCCCCCTATCCCCAACACAGCATCCCCTGCAGACCCCCATCCCCACACACAGCATCCCCTGCAGACCCCCCATTCCCTACACACACACAGCATCGTCCTGCAGCCCCCTCCAATCCCCCCATACACAGCATCCCTGCAGCCCCCCCTATCCCCACACACACACAGCATCCCTGCAGCCCCCATCCCCACAACACACACATCCCCTGCAGCCCCCCATCCTCCCACACACACAGCATCCCCTGCACCCCCCATCCCCACACACACAGCATCCCCTGCAGCCCCCTATCCCCACACACACAGCATCCCCTGCAGACCCCCATCCCTACACACACGCATCCCCTGCAGCCCCCTCCATCCCCCCACACAGCATCCCCTGCAGACCGCCCTATCTCCAAACACAGCATCCCCTGCAGCCCCCCTATCCCACACACAGCATCCCCTGCAGCCCCCCATCCCCACACACACAGCATCCCCTGCAGCCCCCCATCCCCACACAGCATCCCCTGCAGCCCCCTCCATCCCCCCCACACAGCATCCCTGCAGCCCCCCTATCCCCCACACCACAGCATCCCCTGCAGCCCCCTCCCTCCCCCCCACCCAGCATTTCCTTGCAGCCCTCCTATCCCAAACACAGCATCCCCTGCAGACCCCCCATCCCCCACACACACACAGCATCCCCTGGACTTTGGCCTCCCATACCTTACCCCAGTAGTGTGTAAGGATGGCGAATTCCAGGGATGCTGTGTGTGTGGGGATGGGGGGTCTGCAGGGGATGCTGTTTGGGATAGGGGGCTGCAGGAATGCTGTGTGGGGGGATGGAGGGGTCTGCAGGGGATGCTGTGTGTGGTGTGGGGATAGGGGCTGAAGGGATGCTGTGTGGGGGGGATGGGGGGGCTGCAGGGGATGCTGTGTGGGATGGGGGGCTGCAGGGATGCTGTGTGTGTGGGAAGGGGGGCTGCAGGGATGCTGTGTGTGGGATGGGGGGGCTGCAGGGATGCTGTGTTTGGAGATAGGGCGGTCTGCAAGGGATGCTGTGTGGGGGATGGAGGGGCTGCAGGGATGCTGTGTGTGTAGGGATGGGGTCTGCAGGGATGCTGTGTGTGTGGGATAGGGGGCTGCAGGGTGCTGTGTGTGTGGGGATGGGTGGCTGCAGGGGATGCTGTGTGTGTGGGAGGATGTGGGGGCTGCAGGGATGCTGTGTGTGTGGGATGGGGGCCTGCAGGGATGCTGTGTGTGTGTGGGGATAGGGGGGCTGCAGGGGATGCTGTGTGGGGGGATGGAGGGGCTGCAGGCGATGCTGTGTGTGTGTGTGGGATGGGGGTCTGCAGTGGATGCTGTGTGTGTGGGGATGGGGGTCTGCAGGGGATGCTGTGTTTGGGAGAGGGGGGGCTGCAGGGATGCTGTGTGGGGGGATGGAGGGGGCTGCAGGGATGCTGTGTGTGTGTGGGGATAGGGGGGGCTGCAGGGGATGCTGTGTGGGGGGATGAGGGGCTGCAGGAGATGCTGTGTGTAAGGATGGGGGGTGCAGGGGATGCTGTGTGGGGGGGGTGGAGGGCTGCAGGCGTGCTGTGTGTGTGTGGGGATGGGGGGCTGCAGGGATGCTGTGTGTGTGGGGATGGGGTCTGCAGGGATGCTGTGTTTGGGGATAGGGGGGTCTGCAGGGATTGCTGTGTTTGGGGATGGGGGGCTGCGGGGGATGCTGGGGGGGTAGGATGGGGGGCTGCAGGGGATGCTGGGAGGGTAGGATGGGGGGCTGCAGGGATGCTGTGTGTGTGTTGGGATGGGGTCTGCAGGAGATGCTATGTTTCGGGTATAGGGGGGTCTGCAGGGATGCTGTGTTTGGAGATAGGGGGGGCTGCAGGGATGCTGTGTGTGTTTGGGGATAGGGGGGGGCTGCAGGGGATGCTGTGTGTGTGGAGGGGGGCTGCAGGAGATGCTGTGTGTAAGGATGGGGGGGTCCAGGGATGCTGTGTGTGTGGGGATGGGGGTCTGCAGGGATGCTGTTGTTTGGGATAGGGGGGTCTGCAGGGGATGCTGTTTTTTGGGGATGGGGGCCGCGGGGATGCGGTGGGGTAGGATGGGGGGCTGCAGGGGATGCTGGAGGGTAGGATGGGGGCTGCAGGGGATGCTGTGTGTGTTTGGGATGGGGGTCTGCAGGAGATGCTATGTTCGGTATAGGGGGTCTGCAGGGGATGCTGTGTTTGAGATAGGGGGGGGGCTGCAGGGGATGCTGTGTGTGTTTGGGATAGGGGGGGGGGCTGCAGGGGATGCTGTGTGGGGGGGATGAGGGGGCTGCAGGGGATGCTGTGTGTGTGGAGGGGGCTGCAGGAGTGCTGTGTGTAAGGATGGGGAAGTCCTGGGTGATGCTGTGTGTGTGGGATGGTGGGTCTGCAGGGATGCTGTGTTTGGGGATAGGGGGCTGCAGAAATGCTGGTGTGGGGGATGGAGGTGGCTGCAGGGGATGCTGTGTGTGTGTGGGATATGGGGGGGCTGCAGGGGATGGCTGTGTGGGGGATGGAGGGGCTGCAGGGATGCTGTGGGGGATGGGGGGCTGCAGGGGATCTGTGTGTGGGGGAGGGGGCTGCAGGGATGCTGTGTGTGGGGGATAGGGGGCTGCAGGGGATGCTGTGTTTGGAGATAGGGGGGGTCTGCAGGGGATGCTGTGTGGGGGATGGAGGGGGCTGCAGGGGATGCTGTGTGTGTAGGGATGGGGGTCTGCAGGGGATGCTGTGTGTGTGGGATAGGGGGCTGCAGGGGATGCTGTGTGTGTGGGGGGATGGAGGGGGCTGCAGGGGATGCTGTGTGTGTGTGGAGGGGGGGCTGCAGGGGATGCTGTGTGTGTGGGATGGGGGCTGCAGGGGATGCTGTGTGTGTGTGGGGATAGGGGGGCTGCAGGGATGCTGTGTGGGGGGATGGAGGGGCTTGCAGCGATGCTGTGTGTGTGTAGGGATGGGGGGCCTGCAGGGGATGCTGTGTGTGTGGGGATGGGGGTCTGCAGGGATCTGTGTTTGGGATAGG
>NW_027209853.1:0-4716 GCF_027789765.1 Dendropsophus ebraccatus | reverse complement strand
AGCCTCTCTTTAAGACAGTTTCTCGGACTTCTGATATTAACGGCTTATTCCCCGGCTAGGCCATCATCCAGCCTGTGGTGGTTTGAGAATCAGCTGACAGCAGGAGCTGTGCACTGAGGCCTACTAAAAGGGTTATCTATGCTGCGTTTACACGAAGCTATAATTCCGCCCCAATCGATCGTTTAACGATTTTGAAGCACGATTTGGCTTTTTTATAACGATCAGGAGGCGTTCAGAAGACTAATCGTTAGAAAAATCGTTTGAAAATTCGTAAGAAAAATAGTTATTGTGATAGTTTTTAAGATCACTTAAGCCCATCTTTTACATAGGGTAAATCGGTGAAAGAAAGTTTACACAAAGCGATCTGCGAATTTTCAGCAAACGACGATTTAACCCCTTCAGGACCAGGCTAATTTTCCTTTTTTCCTTCTTGTGCTTAAAAGGCCATAGCACTTGCATTTTTACACCTACAGACCCACATGTGCCCTTATTTTTTGCGTCACTAATTGTACTTTGCAATGACAGTCTGATCTTTTGCATAAAATATGCTGCGAAACCAGAAAAAATTATATGCGCAGTGAAATTGAAAAAAAAAAAAACAATTCTTTTTCTTTGGGGGGACTGTGTTTTTACGCTGTGTGTCTTATGGAAAAACTGACATGTTTTATATGTTCCTCAAGTCGTTACGATTAAAACCATATGTAACATGTAGAACTTTTCTTTTATCTAATGGCCTGTATAGTTATACAGCAAAGATCAATGAGATCGGCACTCGTTTGCTTTCGGCTGCTGCAGCCGAAAACAAACGAGTGCCAAGCCAGGGACGGCGCCATCTTGGAGAGGTCCCCGGCCGGCTTCAGTAACGGAGATTGCTCCTCCGGGACAACGTCCCGGAGGAGCGATCTCCTCCACTAGACACCAGGGAACGGTTGAATCCGGTAATCGGAGGCAGCTGTCATCTTTCTCCTCCCCAGAAACCGTGCGCTGCAGCTTCAGAGAGGCCTGTCCTGACTGACAGGTCGCTCAGTCAATCACAGGCTGGGACCGCCGCGGCCTGTGATTGGCTGAGCGGCCTGTCAGCTAAGACAGACCGCTCTGAAGCTGCAGTGTACAAGACCCGGGAGAAGACAGCAAGAGAAGCCCTGCAGCATGGCTAGGTAACGTACAGAGTTTAAAGGGAACCTGTCACCCCCCGTGCCGGGGTGACAGGCTCCCGACCCCCCGTTAGAGCCCCTTATACTTACCTAATCCCGCCGGGTCCCGCTTGTGGAGGTGGTTGGGTGACGGAGATCTGAGCCGCTGCAGCCCGGCGCGCGCGCTGAGAGATGAGTCCAACACCCATAGAGAATGACAGGAGAGTCCAGCGCTCCGTCATTCTCTATGAGCGTTTGGACTCATCTCTCAGCGCGCGCACCGGGCTGCAGCGGCTGAGATCTCCGTCACCCGACCACCTCCAGAAGCGGACCCGGCGGGATTAGGTAAGTATAGGGGGCTCTAACGGGGGGTCGGGAGCCTGTCACCCCGCACGGGGGGTGACAGGTTCCCTTTAAGCAAGGGCTGCAGGGACATCGGTAACTATGTCCATGCGGCCTTTGTTAAACGATTATCGTGCCGTGTAACAAGCCCAGTAAACAAGCGCCGATCTAGCAGATGGGCGTTCGTTTACAGTTATTATTGGGCCCCCATCGGCCCGTGTATAGTAACCTAAGCCGGATAAACACTTTATTTCCTACTAGACACAGCTCCATATAACTGGTACTGTCTGATACCAAAGCTTGCCCTATTCACTTTGAATGTTTATAGCTCAACGCTACGTGATCTACATGCAACAATTCTGCAAAAATACCCCCAATTCTGCAAAAATACCCCCAGATATAAAAGAAATGCAGAAAAACCTTTTCTCTAGCATTCAAAAAAAAGGTATGATCCTGCTCAATGGGGAAGAGCAGAGACACAACAAGCAATGAGACATATTCAAATCATGAACGTAAAATCACACAGGCCTAGAGACAAATTCCACTCCATTCAGATAGACATGGAGGGAATTTATTAGCTGCATTGTAAAGTATGTGGTATGTACAGTATGCTGTGTTTGTCCAATTATCCATGCGCCAATTTACAGAAAAATGCACAAGCTTGTTAGTGATTTTTTGGGTGAATCCTTAACCTAGCAGATGAAAAGTGTGTGTATACACAAATCATGACTTGGTACACCAAAGCACATCTCTAAATTTGCCCAATTACGTTCCCTTTTAGCAAAACCTACATAGAAAAGACAGGTAGACTATGCAAACATTTAAAAAAAAAACACACATGATAAATTCTATAAATGTTACCTTAACCAATACGAAGCAGAAAGGGTAAAATGCTAGGTTCATACACAATTTTAGGCACAAAACATAAGGGTTTATTGAAATGAATGAATTTCAGTCAAAGTAAAGCGCAAGGTCCTTTTTTTAAATTTAAATTTTTTTTATTTCTTTTGGGGGGGGGGGGGACTGCATTTTTATCTAGTTTGTTACGCACATAACAGGAATTTCTATAGCATAAAAAGTAGTCTGAAATAAGTAAATAAATAAAAAAAAAAAACTAACATAACCTGACATGTCCAGTCATGTGGTCACAATGGCACAGTAAGCTAAGCCTGGGTGTAAACATTTATGCTTCATATAACAAACATCAAGTCGAGGCACCAAAACATTTACAACCAATGGAAACAGGTTATCAATAGCAGAAACAATCATGGAAAAATCTATGCAATTGTTTCCCAATAAGAGCGAGACGCCTGCACAACAATACGGAGAGTTTCAATGAAGTGTAACAATATTTGCAACTTACGGATTGAATGTCCCCTGTAAAGTGTCTGCATATAAATGACTATGCCATCTGTATACAAGTATACCAGACTAGGTTGGAAAACTGTAAAAGACAATTCTCCTCAACAACAGCATTTATGGCTCAACATCGCTTCAGTCCAGGCTTCTTCCCCCCATCAGGCTCTATGTCTGACTAATGGCGCACAAACCAAAAGGGGTGTAGACGCCAATGGGGAGTCATTTCCTAGAAGTAGAACTAGAAGGCGAAAAGCGAAATTACAACAAAAACAGGAGCATCGGCAGCATCTGATGAGAGCAAAGGTGTGTCAAAGAGGAGAAACAAGCAAGTTCAGTATGACAAGCAGCAATTGTTACATATTATGACATCAATACAGCCCTACATACACAGGAAGCCGAGACCACCCCATGTTCTCAGGAAGTTGTAGAAACAGATAAAACCAAGCTGCCCATTGCCAAAGAATAATAAAAGACCTCATTACACTAACAGGATAGGAGTGGACTGCAGCAGAAGAGGGCTGGAAGATGAGACTTCTACAGGAACCCGCCCGCTCTCCATGTCGCCTATGCCTGGGTGCTACATGGGAGACGCAGAAGCATCTGCTGAAAGGGAGCGTTGTTGGGTGCATTAACCCTAAAGAACCCAACACCATCATAGACAGATGAGAACAGAGCGAATCAGTCCCATATTTTATCCCATTCATTGCTACAGTAGGTGATGACAGCGCTGCCAGAGCATGGAGCCAGCTAGAACACCGTGTACATGTCCATCATGCCAACACAGATCAATAATACATGAGGGGAGACAAGGGTTACACAGCTTGCTTGTTACTAAGTGCAAAAGGGAGGAGAAGAGAAATCAGGCAGAAATCACAACAAATCCAGCAGATCGGCTGTCTCCAGGTCCTTTGAACGCCTAAACCCCTCCATCTTTCCTTATTTCTCCCCCACAGCCGCCTACACAGGGGGTGCTGGGCAGTCTGCACAATCCTCTCCCACACTGGAGCAGGTTTGTCCTCTTCTGACACATAGGGAGCACCAAGGCAGACACAATACAGGGCTGCCCACTCATCACAACTTGGTCCAGTAATAAACAATAGGGCCCCTCCCCCCAAATCTAGGAGGCAATAAGCCAGCCAGGAGGTGCCCACAACACGGAGAGTGCTGTGCCCGCCATGTGCCAGCACAGATGACGGCTGACAAAGAGGTGACCAGGGTGAAGCGCACTCCACTGGAGAAAATGGGTCAGGGGCTGGCACAGGGGCGATCCGGGAGACGTGTGCTGCAGCCAGCAGACGGGCGAGCGTGCCAGGATGTGCCAGGCGGGCCATGTGCCCTGCGCAAACTAGTGTAACGGCTGGGGGGGGGGAGGAATGATAGAGGGGGGGGCTGTCACTGTGCCGAGGAGGCACATGCTGCATTTGTATACGGTGCTGAGCTCAGCCTCGCAGCCCCCTCCCATTTCCCCCCTCCTGGGATAGCCGGGCTGCAATAACAGTGGAGCGGCCCGTAGTCCCCCTCCCAGCTCACCTCCCGAACTGGCCGCCCAGGAGATCAGGAACACAAGCCTCAGGATTGCCTGATCCCCGGGGTCCAGCAGTCACACATGACCCAAGCTGCGGCCGCGGCCTTGGCGCCTTTTTCCCCTCCAGCTCCAGGGGAAAGGAAGCTCCCGGTGTCCCGACCACTCGGTCCGACGAGTGGGAGGGAAACAGGCTGCACGCGCCTCCCGTCTTGACGTCACTGGCCGGCCCCGCCCACCGCCTGACAAATATGTGCTGCTCCTATTAACTCTTGTCTGCCGTAGTGTAGGACTCCGGGGAGGCTTCGCCCGGGACGAAGCTGCGGAACTTGGCCGGTTCTCCAGACTTGAGGAAATCGT
>NW_027209852.1:0-4703 GCF_027789765.1 Dendropsophus ebraccatus | reverse complement strand
CATCAACTGGTGCCAGAGATTTGTCATTTACTCATATATTATATTTAAAAAAATCTTAAGTCATCCAGTACTTATCAGCTGCTGCATGTCCTGCATAAAGTGGTGTATTCTCTCCAGCCTGACACAGTACTCTCTGCTGCCACCTCTGTCTATGTCAGGAACTGTGCAGATCAGTAGAAAATCCCCATAGAAATCCTTTGTTGCTCTCCAGACTGGAGAAATACCACTTCCTGTAGGGCATACAGCAGCTGATAAGTACTGGCAACTTGACATTTTTAATAGAAGTAAATTACAATCTCCAGCACCAGTTGTTTTTTGAGTACAGGATCACCATTGTATGTGCTTACAGAGAAAATAACAGGGAATAATTTGCCATTGCATTCTATTGGCACTTACCCGCAGTACCGACTGCACAGTTTGTAAGGGATAGGTGACTGTTGTGGCAATAGTTTTGGCAATAGCTCCGATAACAAAGACTTGAAAAGAAGTAAGCTGAGAAAAGAGAAGGAGCCAAGTCAGCATAGCAAAGAGCTGGAAACAGAAAGTGCATAACACTAGACATAACGGTAAAATGGATCTGAGATATAGATAGATATATTCCCAATAAGACAATATCACTTTACCTCTGGCTGCTGCCTCAAGAGCTGACGCTTTAATCCTTCATAGAACATGACTGGATGCGGGGTTAAAAACCAAAAGCAGAGAAGAAATGTACCGTTCCACAGGCCTGCACTCCTCCTGTTGCAGAATCTTTTGAAAGGCATCTAAAACAATGGCCGAAATAAGATAACATTGAAGAGTGGTTAACGGGATAGAGAAGGTGGATCTTACTTCTATCTAATATTCCAGGAGGGATATCTGGTAGTCCTGTGTTGAGACTCTTCAATGAGGCTCCACGGCTCTTCTTTTGCATATTCATGTTTCCCAGGGGCAATGCACCTAGATTTTCACTGCATTGAGCGCTTTAACCAGCAGCTGGCTGTGGTATTGTTTGGCTGGTCTCCCTGAGATCAGTGATCTGTTTCTCTTATGGCTCTATTAGCATTGCTCCCACCTAGCCAAAATCCTGCTCCACACTGATGAGGGGCAACACCCCGAAACAGCTGTATGTGGATGGAAACCTAGCCTTGGTTTTTCCCTTGTCATTATATTGACTTATAAGGCCACTTAATATGGTGGTTTCCTTACAGGAAAGGATCCCGGAGGGATATCTGGCTAGTCCTGTTTCGAGACTCTTCAATGAGGCTCCACGGGCTCTTTTACATTTTCTATCTAATAAGATACATTACAAGGAGACACATGGTACATTTTATATATCTGTTTGTGCTTCCGGAATGTAGAAAATGCTTTTTTTTATTGGCGCCAAGAGTCAAGAGTGTTCCTAAAGTGCTAAGGGCTGAAATATCTCATTGCTCCCCTGCCCATCCCTGCTTTATCAAGCACTTCAGGAGCTTGAATAAGCGTCTGAGTCTTTGCGGAAAAGATAAAAGCATTTCCTATGTTATGGAAGCAGGCAGATATATGAAAGGCAACATGTGTCTCCTTGTCAGTTTGGAATGGTATCTGACAGATTTACTTTAAAGGGGTTATCCAGTGCTACAAAAACATGGCCACTTTTCCCCCTTTCTTGTCTCCAGTTCAGTGCGGTTTGCAGTTAAGCTCCTTTACTTCAATGGCACTGAGTTTGAAACCCCGCCCAAGATGGAGACACCATGGTGGTGTGCGGACTCTCCTACACAGTGAAGATGTCAGAGGCAATGGAGGTGGTGGCCAAAACTCCTGTTACCATTGCAAACACATGCACATTGAGCTGAATAAGAATGCATGTGCTAGAGGAGTTCATCAGCAATAGCGTAGCACTGATATAAGCCCTATGTATAATTCTCACTCTCTTACCTGTTGCCCGTATACGTGGTGGGCGTTATATCATCATTACGAAACTTTGCACCTTGAAGCTTCAGTCTTGTATTCACCACCCAGAGAGGAGTTGTGAGCAGGACATTTACTACTCCTAATAAGAGCAAAATAATTAGATATTAGACAATTTTCTGAAAATCCAGATGAACCTCCCCAGTCCTAGGAATTTCATGGAAGCACAAATAAAGGATTATTACTAATTATTATGAATAATTATATATTTTACATCTAATTCTGTATTTACCCGGCAATGAAGCCAATAGTCAGTCCTTGCTGGTGGTTGCGACATTGCCCTTTTCCATATGGACTTCAGACTGTTAAACGTGTAGAAATAGACGAAGTTGGAGCAACAGACCTGAGATGACCTCGGAGGGTGGATCATGGGAGGGAATTAGAGAGCTGTGAGATCAGGCTGGTAGAGGATGTATCCCCCTTCGGCATGGCTCTTTGCCCCCCTTACTCCCTTTCCCCCCCCGACCCCCACCCCTCCGAGGTCATCTCCAGTCTCTGTTGCTCCAACTTCGTCTATTTCTACACGTTTAACAGTCTGAAGTCCATATGGATAAAGGGCAATGTCGCAACCACCAGCAAGGACTTGACTATTGGCTTCATTGCCGGTAAATACAGAATTAGATGTAAATATATAATTATTCATAATAATTAGTAATAATCCTTTATTTGTGCTTCCATGAAATTCCTAGGACTGGGGAGGTTTCATCTGGATTTTCAGAAAATTGTCTAATATCTAATTATTTTTGCTCTTATTATGGAGGATAGTAAATGTCCTGCTCACAACTCCTCTCTGGGTGGTGAATACAAGACTGAAGCTTCAAGGTGCCAAGTTTCGTAATGATGATATAACGCCCACCACGTATACGGGCATTACAGGTAAGAGAGTGAGAATTATACATAGGGCTTATATCAGTGCTACGCTATTGCTGATGACTCCTCTAGCACATGCATTCTCTATTCAGCTCAATGTGCATGTTGTTTTGCAATGGTAACAGGAGTTTTGGCCACCACCTCCATTGCCTCTGACATCTTCACTGTGTAGGAGAGTCCGCACACCACCATGGTGTCTCCATCTTGGGCGGGTTTCAAACTCAGTGCCATTGAAGTAAATGGAGCTTAACTGCAAACCGCACCTGAACTGGAGACAAGAAAGGGGGAAAAGTGGCCATGTTTTTGTAGCACTGGATAACCCCTTTAAAGTAAATCTGTCAGATACCATTCCAAACTGACAAGGAGACACATGTTGCCTTTCATATATCTGCCTTTGCTTCCATAACATAGGAAATGCTTTTATTCTTTTCCGCAAGACTCAGACGCTTATTCAAGCTCCTGAAGTGCTTGATAAAGCAGGGATGGGCAGGGAGCAATGAGATATTTCAGCCCTTAGCACTTTAGGAACACCTCTTTGACTCTTGGCGCCATAAAAAAAAGCATTTTTCTACATTCCGGAAGCACAAACAGATATATAAAATGTACCATGTGTCTCCTTGTAATGTATCTTATTAGATGAAAATGTAAAAGAGCCCGTGGAGCCTCATTGAAGAGTCTCGAAACACAGGACTAGCCAGATATCCCTCCGGGATCCTTTCCTGTAAGGAAACCACCATATTAAGTGGCCTTATAAGTCAATATAATGACAAGGAAAACCAAGGCTAGGTTTCCATCCACATACAGCTGTTTCGGGGTGTTGCCCCTCATCAGTGTGGAGCAGGATTTTTGGCTAGGTGGAGCAATGCCTAATAGAGCCATAAGAGAAACAGATCACTGATCTCAGGGAGACCAGCCAAACAATACCACAGCCAGCTGCTGGTTAAGCGCTCAATGCAGTGAAATCCTAGGTGCATTGCCCCCTGGGAAACTGAATATGCAAAAGAAGAGCCGTGGAGCCTCATTGAAGAGTCTCAAAACAGGACTACCCAGATATCCCTCCTGGAATATTAGATAGAGTAATCCACCTTCTCTATCCCGTTAACCACTCTTCAATTTATCTTATTTCGGCCATTGTTTTAGATGCCTTTCAAAAGATTCTCTGCAACAGGAGGGAGTGCAGGCCCTGTGGAACGGTACATTTCCTTCTCTGCTTTTGGTTTTTTAACCCCGCCATCCAGTTCATGTCTATGAAGGATTAAAGCGTCAGCTCTTGAGGCAGCAGCCAGAGGTAAAGTGATATTGTCTTATTGGAAATATATCTATCTATATCTCAGATCCATTTTACCGTTTATGTCTAGTGTTATGCACTTATCTGTTTCCAGCTCTTTGCTTATTGCTGACTTGGCTCCTTCTCTTTTCTCAGCTTACTTCTTTTCAAGTCTTTGTTATCGGAGCTATTGCCAAACTATTGCCACAACAGTCACACCTATCCTTACAACTGTGCAGTCGGTACTGCGGGTAAGTGCCAATAGAATGCAATGGCAATTATTCCGTATTTTCTCTGTAAGCACATACAATGGTGATCCTGTACTCAAAAACAACTGGTGCTGAGATTTGTAATTTACTTCTATTAAAATGTCAAGTTGTCCAGTACTTATCACTGCTGTATGCCCTACAGGAAGTGGTATTTCTCCAGTCTGGAGAGCAACAAAGGATTTCTATGGGGATTTTCTACTGATCTGCACAGTTCCTGACATAGACAGAGGGCAGCAGAGAGTACTGTGTCAGGCTGGAGAGAATACACCACTTTATGCAGGAATGCGCAGGCTGATAAGTACTGGATGACTTAAGATTTTTTTAAATATAATATATGAGTAAATGACAAATCTCTGCACCAGTTGATT
>NW_027209851.1:0-4727 GCF_027789765.1 Dendropsophus ebraccatus | reverse complement strand
CAGATTTGATGCTGTGTTCAAGTTATTTAGATATAATCTGCTGCTTTTTTGCTGCTTATTTGCTGCGTGTTTGCTGCGTATTTGCTGCGTATCGCAGCAGTATACGCTGCTTATAACGTTGTGTGGGTTTAGCCTTAAAGTGTATTTGAGGGACTGTGTGTTAGAAAGCCCCACGAAGCACCCCATTTCAGAAACTGCACCCCCAAACTCTGCAAAAGCACATCCAGAAAGTTTTTAAACCTTTAGGGGAGTCACAGAAATAAAAGCTAAGTGTGTAAGAAATTTGAAAATTTTAATTTTCTGTGCAGAGATTTTATTGTAATCCAATATTTTTCATAATTATAAACCTATTACCAGAGAAATGCACCCCAATAATTATTGCCCCGTTTCTGCAGTTTATAGAAATACCCCATATGTGGCCCTATTGCGCTATTTGACGCAACCACAAGCCTCAGATATAAGGGAGCGCCTAGTGAATTTCAATGGCTCCGTTATATTTGGTCATTTTTGACTGTACCACTTCAGGTTGGCAGAGGCTCTGGGGTGCCAAAACCTAAAAAACACCCCTAAAGGGACACCATTTAGAAAACTACACCCTCAAGGAATGTAACAAGGGGTGCGGTGAGCATTTGGACCCCACAGGTGCTTCACAGATTTTCCGAACAATATGGCGTGAAAAAAACAAAAGTATTTTTTACACTAAAACGTTGTTCTAGCCTTCAATTTTTCATTTTCACAAAGGGATAAAGGAAAAAAAAAACACAAAATGTGTAGCGCAGTTTCTCCCGAGTACGGAAATACCCCACATGTGGACATAAAGTGCCAAGGGGGCGCAGGACGAGCCTCCAAAGGGAAGGAGCGCCAATTGGCTTTTGGAAGCTGGATTTCACTGGAATGGATTTCAAGGGCCATGTCGCATTTACAGAGCCCTCGTGCTGCCAAGACACTGGAAACCCCCCACAAGTGACCCCATTCTGGAAACTACACCCCTCAAGGAATCTAACAAGGGGTGCAGTGAGCATATGGACCCCACTGGTGACGGGCACAAATGTGGAACAATGTGACGTGAAAGTGAAAATTTCATTTTTTCACTTTCATGGCACAAATGTGCCCGTCATCAAGGGGTCCATATCCTCACTGCACCCCTTGTTAGATTCCTTGAGGGGTGTAGTTTCCAGAATGGGGTCACTTGTGGGGGTTTCCAGTGTTTTGGCAGCACAAGGGCTCTGTAAATGCGACATGGCGTTCATAATCCATTCTAGCCAAATCCAACCTCCAAAATCCAAATGGCGCTCCTTCCCTTCGGAGGCTTGCCCTGCGCCCACATGGCGCTTTATGTCCACATGTGGGGTATTTACGGACTCGGGGGAAATTGCTCTACACATTTTGTGTGTTTTTTTTCTCTTTTAACCCCTTGTGAAAATGATAAATTCAAGGCTAGACCAACATTATAGTGTAAAAAATGTAATATTTCATTTTCACGCCACATTGTTCCACATTTGTGCCCGTCACCAGTGGGGTCCATATGCTCACTACACCCCTTGTTACATTCCTTGAGGGGTGTAGTTTCCATAATGGGGTCACTTGTGGGGGGTTTCAACTGTCTTGGCAACACAGGGCCTTTTGAATGCAACATGGCCCCTCGAAATCCATTCCATCCAAATCCAGCCTCCAAAAACCAAATGGCGCTCCTTCCCTTTGGAGGCTTCCCCTGCACCCGCATGGCGCTTTATGTCCACATGTGGGGTATTTCCGTACTCAGGGGAAATTGCTCTACACATTTTGTTTTTTTTTAATCTTTTAGCCCCTTGTGAAAATGAAAAAATCACGACAAGATCAATGATTTAGAGTAAAAATTTAAAAAAATTACACTAAATGTTGGTCTAGCCTTGATTTTTTCCATTTCCACAAGGGGTTAAAAAAGAAAATGAACACAAAACGTGTAGGGTAGTTTCCCCTGAGTACGAAAATACCCCACATGTGGACATAATGTGCCATATGGGCACAGGGCAAGCCACCAAAGGGACAGAGCGCCATTTAGAGGCTGGAATGGAGGATGGAGGCCATGTCGCAATTACAAAGCTCCTGTGCTGCCAGGACAGTAGAAACCCCCGACAAGTGACCCCATTCTGGAAACTACACCCCATAAGGAATCTAACAAGGGGTGCAGTGAGCATATGGACCCCACTGGTGACGGGCACATACGTAGAACATGTGCCGTGAAAATAAAAAATACATTTTTTTCATTTTCACGTCCCAAATGTGGCCGTCACCAGGGGGCCATATCCCCGCTGCCCCCCTTGTTAGATTCCTTATGGGGTGTAGTTTCCAGAATGGGGTCACTTGTGGGGGGTTTCTACTGTCCTGGCCGCACAGAGGCTTTGTAATTGCATCATGGCATCCTCTAATGGGAATGGCGGCCATACCTATTTAGCTGGGGAAAAGGGACAATTCTAATTTATTTGGGGGTATTAGGCCAATTATTAGTTTATAAGGTTGGAAATGACAGGTGTCCATCAAATTCAACCTGTGTTGATCCAGAGGAAGGCAAAAAACCCTCGTGAGGCAGACGACAGTAGCCTCATCACAGGGGAAAAATTCCTTCCCGACTCCATAATGGCGATCAGAATAATCCCTGGATCAACGTGACCCCTGAAATAGGAATAAGGGACAGAATTTAGATAATGTAGAACCCCAATGACGTGTGGTGCGCCTTGGAGCGATCCAGTATGCAGAGGCCGGGGGGATCAGGACAGGTGTCACACTGGAAAATGGTGTCCTTCCTGATCCCCCTGTTACGCCACACTCTGCACTTCTTCTGGGGTCTCCTGTTCTCCAGTGTGGGGGACGTCACCTGGAAAATGTTGTCCTGGTGCGATACGGGGTCCTTCATATCCAGAAGCGCTGGGTCCGCTCCATGGCTGCTAAATATTAGGGCTCTATTACTACTTCTGATATTTTCGGATCGTGCCGCAAGCTACAGTAGGGCAGCGAGGGACCGGAAGAGGGGGTGCTGGTATAAAAGTTATCCCCGTACAGGTGGTGACCTTTATCCAGCAGTGGGAAGATCAGTTCCCGGACGATCTTCCCACTAACTCCGAGGATGGGGGGGGAGGGGGCATCTGGGGGCTGGATTCGGGTGTCCCTTCCTTCATACACTCTAAGGGTACGTGCACACTGCGGAATCGCGACAGATAACCCTTTGTGCATTCCGCAGTTGGCACCCGCCGGCGGACTGATGCAGGCGCACGTCTCCGTCCGTGTCATAGACTCCATTCTATGCACGGGCGGATTCCGCTCTCCGTCCAACGTTCATTCTTTGGACGGACGATGGAATCCGCCCGTGCATAACATGGAGTCTATGACACGGGCGGAGACACGCGCCCGCATCAGTCCGCCGGCGGGTGCCAGCTGCGGAATGCACAAAGGGTTATCCTTCGCCATTCCGCAGTGTGCACGTACCCTAAATCTGTAAGTGTACCCTGAGGTACTCTCACAGAGTTTGTAGAATTTCACGCCATACCGTCATCTCTTATTGGGACGGTACTGGCGGAAAAGACGTGTCTGGGGGGCAGCGTACGCTACGCTACCCCCAGACACGTCACTGGATGATGAGGATGAGGATGAATGGAGGAAAGAAGGATCCCCCCATTCATCCTCACTGGCTGTTTCGGTGTCGGAGGCAATAATAACGTATGCCTCTGACACCGAAAACACCCTGGGGGCCATCTTTATATGGGGATTGGTATATGGGGTATGTAGTGGTGTAGTGTAAACTTTATTCAATGTAGTGTGGTGTAATGTAGTGTTTTTTACGTGTTTTTTTACAGTAAGTATAAAAAAAAACCTACGCCAACAAAGGAGTTGCTGATAAATGCCGCACTTATGTGCGGCACTTATAGCAGACCGTGGCAGTAGGATATAGAAAAAAAACACCCTACGCCAAAAAGGAGGAGTTGCTGATTAGCAGCGCACTTCGTGCGATGCTGATCAACACTCAGCGGCGATAGGGTGCGGAAAACAGAAAAAAAAAAATTGGGAAAAAAAAATTTTTTTACTACATTCTGAACATCCCTGTAGTGCTGATAAGTGTATTACACATATCAGCCGCTAGGGGCAGCAGAGCGCAAAATCCGAAAAAAGACGACGCTGGACCGAAAATACGAAAAAAGACGACGCTGGAGAAGCCGAAGACACGACGAAGATGAAGAGGAGCGGGAACCCGGAAGGAAGACCGATCAGGACCCCGGGACAGGTGATAATGTACAAATACATGCTCTGGACCCCCCTCTAGCTGAGGGGTCCGGAGCAGGTATTTACTTGTGGGGACTTTGATCGCCGTGAACGGCCGGCCGGCCGTTCACGGCGATCGGGACGGTGTTACCGTGACCACCATTACTTTTACAGTAATGGCGGTCGGTGCCGTCTCGGACAGCACCGACCGCCATTTTTTCCGGGTCATCGGGTCACCGATGGCCCGAAAGTTCCGATCGCCGCTATGCTTAGGCTTATCAGCCAATAGCGGCGATCGTCGGCATGGGGGGGTTAAACAACCTCCATGCCGACAGGGAGAGATGGCCTGCTATGTATTTAGCAGGCATCTCCCACGGATCGGGACCCGGCCGCCCGGAAGCCCTCGTAAAAGGAACGCGTACCGGTCGTCATGGGTCCTAAGTGACAATGATCAATGACGTACCGGTACGAATGGGTCCTAAGAGGTTAAAGAA
>NW_027209850.1:0-4770 GCF_027789765.1 Dendropsophus ebraccatus | reverse complement strand
AATCAACTGGTGCCAGAGATTTGTCATTACTCATATATTATATTAAAAAAATCTTAAGTCATCCAGTACTTATCAGCTGCTGCATGTTCCTGCATAAAGTGGTGTATTCTCTCCAGCCTGACACAGTACTCTCTGCTGCCACCTCTGTCTATGTCAGGAACTGTGCAGATCAGTAGAAAATCCCCATAGAAATCCTTTGTTGCTCTCCAGACTGGAGAAATTACCACTTCTGTAGGGCATACAGCAGCTGATAAGTACTGGACAACTTGACATTTTTAATAGAAGTAAATTACAAATCCCAGCACAGTTGTTTTTTGAGTACAGGATCACCATTGTATGTGCTTACAGAGAAAATAACAGGGAATAATTGCCATTGCATTCTATTGGCACTTACCCGCAGTACGACTGCACAGTTTGTAAGGATAGGTGGACTGTTGTGGCAATAGTTTTGGCAATAGCTCCGATAACAAAGACTTGAAAAGAAGTAAGCTGAGAAAAGAGAAGGAGCCAAGTCAGCAATAAGCAAGAGCTGGAAACAGATAAGTGCATAACACTAGACATAAACGGTAAAATGGATCTGAGATATAGATAGATATATTCCCAATAAGGACAATATCACTTTACCTCTGGCTGCTGCCTCCAAGAGCTGACGCTTTAATCCTTCAAGAACATGAACTGGATGGCGGGGTTAAAAACCAAAAGCAGAGAAGGAAATGTACCGTTCCACAGGGCCTGCACTCCCTCCTGTTGCAGAATCTTTTGAAAGGCATCTAAAACAATGGCCGAAATAAGATAACATTGAAGAGTGGTTAACGGGATAGAGAAGGTGGATCTTACTTCTATCTAATATTCCAGGAGGGATATCTGGGTAGTCCTGTGTTTTGAGACTCTTCAATGAGGCTCCACGGCTCTTCTTTTGCATATTCATGTTCCCAGGGGGCAATGCACCTAGGATTTCACTGCATTGAGCGCTTTAACCAGCAGCTGGCTGTGGTATTGTTTGGCTGGTCTCCCTGAGATCAGTGATCTGTTTCTCTTATGGCTCTATTAGGCATTGCTCCCACCTAGCCAAAATCCTGCTCCACACTGATGAGGGGCAACCACCCCGAAACAGCTGTATGTGGATGGAAACCTAGCCTTGGTTTTTCCCTTGTCATTATATTGACTTATAAGGCCACTTAATATGGTGGTTTCCTTACAGGAAAGGATCCCGGAGGGATATCTGGCTAGTCCTGTGTTTCGAGACTCTTCAATGAGGCTCCACGGGCTCTTTTACATTTTCTATCTAATAAGATACATTACAAGGAGACACATGGTACATTTTATATATCTGTTTGTGCTTCCGGAATGTAGAAAAATGCTTTTTTTTATTGGCGCCAAGAGTCAAAGAGGTGTTCCTAAAGTGCTAAGGGCTGAAA
The DNA here is from genome assembly GCF_027789765.1 of Dendropsophus ebraccatus. Taxonomy (NCBI): domain Eukaryota; kingdom Metazoa; phylum Chordata; class Amphibia; order Anura; family Hylidae; genus Dendropsophus; species Dendropsophus ebraccatus. Next base: position 3,352 of record NW_027209850.1, on the reverse strand, counting down.
TATCTCATTGCTCCCCTGCCCATCCCTGCTTTATCAAGCACTTCAGGAGCTTGAATAAGCGTCTGAGTCTTTGCGGAAAAGAATAAAAGCATTTTCCTATGTTATGGAAGCAAAGGCAGATATATGAAAGGCAACATGTGTCTCCTTGTCAGTTTGGAATGGTATCTGACAGATTTACTTTAAAGGGGTTATCCAGTGCTACAAAAACATGGCCACTTTTCCCCCTTTCTTGTCTCCAGTTCAGGTGCGGTTTGCAGTTAAGCTCCATTTACTTCAATGGCACTGAGTTTGAAACCCCGCCCAAGATGGAGACACCATGGTGGTGTGCGGACTCTCCTACACAGTGAAGATGTCAGAGGCAATGGAGGTGGTGGCCAAAACTCCTGTTACCATTGCAAACACATGCACATTGAGCTGAATAGAGAATGCATGTGCTAGAGGAGTTCATCAGCAATAGCGTAGCACTGATATAAGCCCTATGTATAATTCTCACTCTCTTACCTGTAATGCCCGTATACGTGGTGGGCGTTATATCATCATTACGAAACTTGGCACCTTGAAGCTTCAGTCTTGTATTCACCACCCAGAGAGGAGTTGTGAGCAGGACATTTACTACTCCTAATAAGAGCAAAATAATTAGATATTAGACAATTTTCTGAAAATCCAGATGAAACCTCCCCAGTCCTAGGAATTTCATGGGAAGCACAAATAAAGGATTATTACTAATTATTATGAATAATTATATATATTTACATCTAATTCTGTATTTACCGGCAATGAAGCCAATAGTCAAGTCCTTGCTGGTGGTTGCGACATTGCCCTTTATCCATATGGACTTCAGACTGTTAAACGTGTAGAAATAGACGAAGTTGGAGCAACAGAGACTGGAGATGACCTCGGAGGGGTGGGGGTCGGGGGGGGAAAGGGAGTAAGGTGGGGCAAAGAGCCATTGCCGAAAGGGATACATTCCTCTACCAGCCTGATCTCACAGCTCTCTAATTCCCTCCCATGATCCCACCCCTCCGAGGTCATCTCCAGTCTCTGTTGCTCCAACTTCGTCTATTTCTACACGTTTAACAGTCTGAAGTCCATATGGATAAAGGCAATGTCGCAACCACCAGCAAGGACTTGACTATTGGCTTCATTGCCGGTAAATACAGAATTAGATGTAAATAATATAATTATTCATAATAATTAGTAATAATCCTTTATTTGTGCTTCCCATGAAATTTCCTAGGACTGGGGAGGTTTCATCTGGGATTTTCAGAAAATTGTCTAATATCTAATTATTTTGCTCTTATTAGGAGTAGTAAATGTCCTGCTCACAACTCCTCTCTGGGTGGTGTGAATACAAGACTGAAGCTTCAAGGTGCCAAGTTTCGTAATGATGATATAACGCCCACCACGTATACGGGCATTACAGGTAAGAGAGTGAGAATTATACATAGGGCTATATCAGTGCTACGCTATTGCTGATGAACTCCTCTAGCACATGCATTCTCTATTCAGCTCAATGTGCATGTGTTTGCAATGGTAACAGGAGTTTTGGCCACCACCTCCATTGCCTCTGACATCTTCACTGTGTAGGAGAGTCCGCACACCACCATGGTGTCTCCATCTTGGGCGGGGTTTTCAAACTCAGTGCCATTGAAGTAATGGAGCTTAACTGCAAACCGCACCTGAACTGGAGACAAGAAAGGGGAAAAGTGGCCATGTTTTTTGTAGCACTGGATAACCCCTTTAAGTAAATCTGTCAGATACCATTCCAAACTGACAAGGAGACACATGTTGCCTTTCATATATCTGCCTTTGCTTCCATAACATAGGAAAATGCTTTTATTCTTTTCCGCAAAGACTCAGACGCTTATTCAAGCTCCTGAAGTGCTTGATAAAGCAGGGATGGGCAGGGGAGCAATGAGATATTTCAGCCCTTAGCACTTTAGGAACACCTCTTTGACTCTTGGCGCCAATAAAAAAAAGCATTTTTCTACATTCCGGAAGCACAAACAGATATATAAAATGTACCATGTGTCTCCTTGTAATGTATCTTATTAGATAGAAAATGTTAAAAGAGCCCGTGGAGCCTCATTGATAGAGTCTCGAACACAGGACTAGCCAGATATCCCTCCGGGATCCTTTCCTGTAAGGAAACCACCATATTAAGTGGCCTTATAAGTCAATATAATGACAAGGGAAAAACCAAGGCTAGGTTTCCATCCACATACAGCTGTTTCGGGGTGTTGCCCCTCATCAGTGTGGAGCAGGATTTTGGCTAGGTGGGAGCAATGCCTAATAGAGCCATAAGAGAAACAGATCACTGATCTCAGGGAGACCAGCCAAACAATACCACAGCCAGCTGCTGGTTAAAGCGCTCAATGCAGTGAAATCCTAGGTGCATTGCCCCCTGGGACACATGAATATGCAAAAGAAGAGCCCGTGGAGCCTCATTGAAGAGTCTCAAAACACAGGACTACCCAGATATCCCTCCTGGAATATTAGATAGAAGTAAGATCCACCTTCTCTATCCCGTTAACCACTCTTCAATGTTATCTTATTTCGGCCATTGTTTTTAGATGCCTTTCAAAAGATTCTGCAACAGGAGGGAGTGCAGGCCCTGTGGAACGGTACATTTCCTTCTCTGCTTTTGGTTTTTTAACCCCGCATCCAGTTCATGTTCTATGAAGGATTAAAGCGTCAGCTCTTGAGGCAGCAGCCAGAGGTAAAGTGATATTGTCTTATTGGGAATATATCCTATCTATATCTCAGATCCATTTTACCGTTATGTCTAGTGTTATGCACTTATCTGTTTCCAGCTCTTGCTTATTGCTGACTTGGCTCCTTCTCTTTTCTCAGCTTACTTCTTTTTCAAGTCTTTGTTATCGGAGCTATTGCCAAAAACTATTGCCACAACAGTCACCTATCCCTTACAAACTGTTGCAGTTCGGTACTGCGGGTAAGTGCCAATAGAATGCAATGGCAAATTATTCCCTGTTATTTTCTCTGTAAGCACATACAATGGTGATCCTGTACTCAAAAAACAACTGGTGCTGGAGATTTGTAATTTACTTCTATTAAAAATGTCAAGTTGTCCAGTACTTATCAGCTGCTGTATGCCCTACAGGAAGTGGTATTTCTCCAGTCTGGAGAGCAACAAAGGATTTCTATGGGGATTTTCTACTGATCTGCACAGTTCCTGACATAGACAGAGGTGGCAGCAGAGAGTACTGTGTCAGGCTGGAGAGAATACACCACTTTATGCAGGACATGCAGCAGCTGATAAGTACTGGATGACTTAAGATTTTTTTTAAATATAATATATGAGTAAATGACAAATCTCTGGCACCAGTTGATG
>NW_027209849.1:0-4830 GCF_027789765.1 Dendropsophus ebraccatus | reverse complement strand
GCATCCCCTGCAGACCCCCCTATCCCCCAAACAGCCATCCCCTGCAGACCCCCATCCCCACACACACAGCATCCCCTGCAGACCCCCATCCCTACACACACACAGCATCGCCTGCAGCCCCTCCATCCCCCCCACACAGCATCCCCTGCAGCCCCCCCTATCCCCCACACATCACAGCAGCTCCCCTGCAGCCCCCATCCCCAACACACACAGCATCCCCTTCAGCCCCCCATCCTCCCACACACACAGCATCCCCTGCAGCCCCCCATCCCCACACACACAGCATCCCCTGCAGCCCCCCTATCCCCACACACACCAGCATCCCCTGCAGACCCCATCCCTACACAACACATCCCCTGCAGCCCCCTCCATCCCCCCACACAGCATCCCTGCAGACCGCCCTATCTCCAACACAGCATCCCCTGCAGCCCCCCTATCCCCACACACAGCATCCCCTGCAGCCCCCTTCCCCACACACACACAGCATCCCTGCAGCCCCCCATCCCCACACAGCATCCCTGCAGCCCCCCCATCCCCCCACACAGCATCACCTCCCCTGCAGCCCCCCCTATCCCCCACACACACAGCATCCCTGCAGCCCCCTCCATCCCCCACACAGCATTTCCTGCAGCCGCCTATCCCCAAACACAGCATCCCTGCAGACCCCCCATCCCCACACACACAGCATCCCCTGGACTTCCCCTCCTTACACCAGCATCTCTGCAGCCCCCCTCCACACACACGCATCCCTGCAGCCCCCTCCATCCCCCCCACACAGCATCCCCTGCAGCCCCCCCCCCTATCCCCAAACACACCCAGCATCCCTGCAGCCCCCCCCCTATCTCCAAACACAGCATCCCCTGCAGACCCCCCTATACCCGAACATAGCATCTCTGCAGACCCCCATCCCACACACACACAGCATCCCCTGCAGCCCCCCATCCTACCCTCCCAGCATCCCTGCAGCCCCCCATCCTACCCCCCCAGCATCCCCCCGGCCCATCCCAACACAGCATCCCCTGCAGACCCCCCTATCCCCAAACACAGCATCCCCTGCAGACCCCCCATCCCCACACACACGCATCCCCTGACCCCCCCATCCTTACACACAGCATCTCCTGCAGCCCCCCTCCACACACACAGCATCCCTGCAGCCCCCCCCCTATCCCCCAAACACACACAGCATCCCCTGCAGCCCCCCCTATCTCCAAACACAGCATCCCTCCTGCAGACCCCCCTATACCCGAACATAGCATCTCTGCAGACCCCCATCCAACACACACACAGTGCATCCCCTGCAGCCCCCCATCCCTACCCTCCCAGCATCCCCTGCAGCCCCCCATCCTACCCCCCCCGCATCCCCCGCAGCCCCCCATCCCCAAACACAGCATCCCCTGCAGACCCCCCTATCCCCAACACAGCATCCCCTGCAGAACCCCCATCCCCACACACACCGCATCCCCTGCAGCCCCCCATCCCTACACACACACAGCATCGCCTGCAGCCCCTCCACCCCCCACACACGCATCCCCTGCACCCCCCATCCTTACACACAGCATCTCCTGCAGCCCTCCATCCCCCCACACAGCATCCCCTGCAGCCCCCCTATCCCCACACACACACAGCATCCCCTGCAGCCCCCTCCATCCCCCCACACAGCATCCCCTGCAGCCCCCCCTATCCCCAAACACAGCATCCCCTGCAGACCCCCATCCCCACACACAGCATCCCCTGCAGACCCCCCCTCCTCCCACACACACACAGCATCGCCCTGCAGCCCCCTCAATCCCCCCCACACAGCATCCCCTGCAGCCCCCCTATCCCCACACACACACAGCATCCCTGCAGCCCCCATCCCCCAACACACAGCATCCCCTGCAGCCCCCCATCCTCCCACACACACAGCATCCCCCTGCATGCCCCCATCCCCACCCACACAGCATCCCCTGCAGCCCCCTATCCCCACACACACAGCACATCCCCTGCAGACCCCCATCCCTACACACACGCATCCCCTGCAGCCCCCTCCTCCCCCCACACAGCATCCCCTGCAGACCGCCCTATCTCCAAACACAGCATCCCCTGCAGCCCCCCTATCCCCACCACAGCATCCCCTGCAGCCCCCCTTCCCCACACACACAGCATCCCCTGCAGCCCCCCATCCCCACACAGCATCCCCTGCAGCCCCCTCCATCCCCCCCCACAGCATCCCCTGCAGCCCCCCTAGCCACACACACACAGCATCCCCTGCAGCCCCCTCATCCCCCCCACCAGCATTTCCAGCCCCTATCCCAAACACAGCATCCCTGCAGACCCCCCATCCCCACCACACACAGCATCCCCTGGACTTCCCCTCCTTACGCTGACTCCATGAGCCCACAACAATACCACAGGCAATGTCCCTGGTAGTGAAACTGTCATCCTCGCAGTTACGAAGCTACTTATCAGGAAGGTTGTGTGAACGGCTGATAGAGTTTGGTAGGATGGGGAAGTCCAGGGATGCTGTGTGTGTGGGGATGGGGTCTGCAGGGATGCTGTGTTTGGGGATAGGGGGCTGCAGGAATGCTGTGTGGGGGGATGGAGGGGTGCTGCAGGGGATGCTGTGTGTGTGTGGGGATAGGGGGCTGCAGGGGATGCTGTGTGGGGGGGATGGAGGGGGCTGCAGGGGATGCTGTGTGGGATGGGGGGCTGCAGGGGATGCTGTGTGTGTGGGAGGGCTGCAGGGGATGCTGTGTGTGGGATGGGGGGCTGCAGGGATGCTGTGTTTGGAGATAGGGCGGTCTGCAGGGATGCTGTGTGGGGGGATGGAGGGGCTGCAGGGATGCTGTGTGTGTAGGGATGGGGGGTCTGCAGGGGATGCTGTGTGTGTGGGATAGGGGGGCTGCAGGGATGCTGTGTGTGTGGGGATGGGGGCTGCAGGGGATGCTGTGTGTGTGGGAGGATGGGGGGCTGCAGGGGATGCTGTGTGTGTGGGAGGGGGGCTGCAGGGATGCTGTGTGTGTGTGGGGATAGGGGGGCTGCAGGGATGCTGTGTGGGGGGATGGAGGGGCTGCAGGCGGTGCTGTGTGTGTGTAGGGATGGGGGTCTGCATGGGATGCTGTGTGTGTGGGGATGGGGGTCTGCAGGGGATGCTGTGTTTGGGGATAGGGGGGCTGCAGGGATGCTGTGTGGGGGGATGGAGGGGGCTGCAGGGGATGCTGTGTGTGTGTGGGGATAGGGGGGGCTGCAGGGGATGCTGTGTGGGGGGATGGGGGGGCTGCAGGAGATGCTGTGTGTAAGGATGGGGGGTGCAGGGGATGCTGTGTGGGGGGGATGGAGGGGCTGCAGGCGATGCTGTTTGTGTGTAGGGATGGGGGGCTGCAGGATGCTGTGTGTGTGGGGATGGGGTCCTGCAGGTGATGCTGTGTTTTGGGATAGGGGGTCTGCAGGGGATGCTGTGTTTGGGGATGGGGGGGCTGCGGGGGATGCTGGGGGGGTAGGATGGGGGGCTGCAGGGATGCTGGGGGTGTAGGATGGGGGGCTGCAGGGATGCTGTGTGTGTGTTGGGATGGGGTCTGCAGGAGATGCTATGTTCGGGTATAGGGGGGTCTGCAGGGGATGCTGTGTTTGGAGATAGGGGGGCTGCAGGGATGCTGTGTGTGTTTGGGGATAGGGGGGGGGCTGCAGGGGATGCTGTGTGTGTGGAGGGGGGCTGCAGGAGGTGCTTGTGTAAGGATGGGGGGGTCCAGGGATGCTTGTGGTGTGTGGGGATGGGGGGTCTGCAGGGATGCTGTGTTATGGGATGGGGGTCTGCAGGGATGGCTGTGTTGGGGATGGGGGCCGCAGGGGATGCTGGGGGGTAGAGTGGGGGGGGGCTGCAGGGATGCTGGGGGGGCTGAGGGAGGGGAGGGTGTGGGGGCTGCAGGGGATGCTGTGTGTGTTTGGGATGGGGGTCTGCAGGAGATGCTATGTTCGGTTATAGGGGGTCTGCAGGGGATGCTGTGTTTGGAGATAGGGGGGGGGCTGCAGGGGATGCTGTGTGTGTTTTTGGGATAGGGGGGGGGCTGCAGGATGCTGTGTGTGTGGGGATGGGGGGGGCTCTGCAGGGGATGCTGTGTGTGTGGAGGGGGCTGCAGGAGATGCTGTGTGTAAGGATGGGGAAGTCCAGGGGATGATGTGTGTGTGGGGATGGGGGTCTGCAGGGATGCTGTGTTTTGGGATAGGGGGCTGCAGAAATGCTGTGTGGGGGGGATGGAGGGGCTGCAGGGGATGCTGTGTGTGTGTGGGATATGGGGGGGCTGCAGGGGATGCTGTGTGGGGGTGGGGGGCTGCAGGGGATGCTGTGTGGGGATGGGGGGCTGCAGGGGATGCTGTGTGTGTGGGGAAGGGGGCTGCAGGGGATGCTGTGTGTGGGATAGGGGGCTGCAGGGGATGCTGTGTTTGGAGAGATAGGAGGGCGGTCTGCAGGGGATTCTGTGTGGGGGATGGAGGGGCTGCAGGGGATGCTGTGTGTGTAGGGATGGGGGTCTGCAGGGGATGCTGTGTGTGTGGGGATGGGGGGCTGCAGGGGATGCTGTGTGTGTGGGATGGGGGGCTGCAGGGGATGCTGGTTGTGTGAGGATGGGGGGCTGCAGGGGATGCTGTGTGTGTGGGATGGGGGCTGCAGGGGATGCTGTGTGTGTGGGGATAGGGGGGCTGCAGGGGATGCTGTGTGGGGGGGATGGAGGGGCTGCAGCGATGCTGTGTGTGTGTAGGGATGGGGGGTCTGCAGGGGATGCTGTGTGTGTGGGGATGGGGGTCTGCAGGGATCTGTGTTTGGGATAGGGGGGTCTGCGAGGGGATGCTGTGTTT
>NW_027209848.1:0-4892 GCF_027789765.1 Dendropsophus ebraccatus | reverse complement strand
CTGGATGTCTGATCATTGGCTGTCTATTATTAGATGTCTGATCACTGGCTGTCCCTATTACTGGATGTCTGATCACTGGCTGTCTATTATTAGATGTTCGGAATTCAACGGCTTGTCTAAATTATGATGTCTGATCACTGGCTGTCTATTATTAGATGTCCTGATCACTGGCTGTCTATTATTAGATGTCTGGTCACTGGCTGTCTATTATTAGATGTCTGATCACTGGCTGTCTATTAGATGTCTGATCCACTGGCTGTCTATTATTAGATGTCTGATCACTGGCTGTCTATTATTAGATGTCTGATCACTGGCTGTCTATTAGATGTCTGATCACTGGCTGTCTATTATTAGATGTCTGATCACTGGCTGTCTATTATTAGATGCCTGATCACTGGCTGTCTGATCACTGGCTGTCTATTAGATGTCTGATCACTGGCTGTCTGATCACTGGCTGTGTATTATTAGATGTCTGATCACTGGCTGTCTGATCACTGGCTGTGTATTATTAGATGTCTGATCACTGGCTGTCTGATCACTGGCTGTCTATTAGATGTCTGATCACTGGATGTCTGATCACTGGCTGTCTATTAGATGTCTGATCACTGGCTGTCTATTACTGGATGTCTGATCACTGGCTGTCTATTATTAGATGTCTGATCACTGGCTGTCTATTAGATGTCTGATCACTGGCTGTCTATTAGATGTCTGATCACTGGCTGTCTATTAGATGTCTGATCACTGGCTGTCTATTATTAGATGTCTGATCACTGGCTGTCTATTATTAGATGTCTGATCACTGGCTGTCTATTAGATGTCTGATCACTGGCTGTCTATTATTAGATGTCTGATCATGGGCTGTCTATATAGATGTCTGATCACTGGCTGTCTATTATTAGATGTCTGATCACTGGCTGTCTATTATTGGATGTCTGATCACTGGCTGTCTATATAGATGTCTGATCACTGGCTGTCTATTATTAGATGTCTGATCACTGGCTGTCTATTATTGGATGTCTGATCACTGGCTGTCTAATATTAGATGTCTGATCACTGGCTGTCTATTAGATGTCTGATCACTGGCTGTCTATTATTAGATGCCTGATCATTGGCTGTCTATTATTGGATGTCTGATCACTGGCTGTCTATTATTAGATGTCTGATCACTGGCTGTCTATTAGATGTCTGATCACTGGCTGTCTATTATTAGATGCCTGATCACTGGCTGTCTATTATTAGATGTCTGATCACTGGCTGTCTATTATTAGATGTCTGATCACTGGCTGTCTATTATTAGATGTCTGATCACTGGCTGTCTATTATTAGATGTCTGATCACTGGCTGTCTATTAGATGTCTGATCACTGGCTGTCTATTATTAGATGCCTGATCATTGGCTGTCTATTATTAGATGTCTGATCACTGGCTGTCTATTATTAGATGTCTGATCACTGGCTGTCTATTATTAGATGTCTGATCACTGGCTGTCTATTATTAGATGTCTGATCACTGGCTGTCTATTAGATGTCTGATCACTGGCTGTCTATTATTAGATGCCTGATCACTGGCTGTCTATTATTAGATGTCTGATCACTGGCTGTCTATTATTAGATGTCTGATCACTGGCTGTCTATTATTAGATGTCTGATCACTGGCTGTCTATTATTAGATGTCTGATCACTGGCTGTCTATTATTAGATGTCTGATCACTGGCTGTCTATTATTAGATGTCTGATCACTGGCTGTCTATTATTAGATGTCTGATCACTGGCTGTCTGATCACTGGCTGTCTATCACTTGCTGTCTATTATTGATGGTCGGTGCTTTGCCTGCTGTCTCTCTTCTTCCCTTAGCTTGGAGTGGCCGTGGCCGTTGTTTCTCCAGCAGAGACGTCTCACACTTCGGAGCTTTCGTCATCTTCATCTATTATTATAAAACCAAGTTTATTGAAAACTAGTTTATTTATACTTCATAAAACAATATGCGGGGGCTGTTAGGTGATCACATGACACAGGTATGGCCCCGGGGCCCTGTTAGATGGTCACATGACACAGGCATGACCCCGGGACCCTGTGCGGGGGCTGTTAGATGGTCACATGACACAGGTATGGCCCCGGGGCCCTGTGCGGGGGCTGTTAGGTGGTCACATGACACAGGCATGACCCCGGGGCCCTGTGCGGGGACTGTTAGGTGGTCACATGACACAGGTATGGCCCCGGGGCCCTGTGCGGGGGCTGTTAGGTGGTCACATGACACAGGCATGACCCCGGGACCCTGTGCAGGGGCTGTTAGGTGGTCACATGACACAGGTATGGCCCCGGGGCCCTGTGCGAGGGCTGTTAGGTGATCACATGACACAGGTATGGCCCCGGGGCCCTGTGCGAGGGCTGTTAGGTGATCACATGACACAGGTATGGCCCCGGGGCCCTGTGCGGGGGCTGTTAGGTGGTCACATGACACAGGCATGGCCCCGGGGCCCTGTGCGGGGGCTGTTAGGTGGTCACATGACACAGGCATGGCCCCGGGGCCCTATGCGGGGGCTGTTAGGTGGTCACATGACACAGGTATGGCCCCGGGGCCCTGTGCGGGGGCTGTTAGGTGGTCACATGACACAGGCATGGCCCTGGAGCCCTGTGCGGGGGCTGTTAGGTGATCACATGACACAGGCATGACCCCGGGGCCCTGTGCGGGGGCTGTTAGGTGGTGACATGACACAGGCATGGCCCCGGGGCCCCGTGCGGGGGCTGTTAGGTGATCACATGACACAGGCATGGCCCCGGGGCCCTGTGCGGGGGCTGTTAGGTGATCACATGACACAGGTATGGCCCCGGGGCCCTGTGCGGGGGCTGTTAGGTGGTCACATGACACAGGCATGGCCCCGGGGCCCTGTGCGGGGGCTGTTAGGTGGTCACATGACACAGGCATGGCCCCGGGGCCCTGTGCGGGGACTGTTAGGTGGTCACATGACACAGGCATGGCCCCGGGGCCCTGTGCGGGGGCTGTTAGGTGATCACATGACACAGGCACGGCCCCGGGGCCCTGTGCGGGGGCTGTTAGGTGATCACATGACACAGGCATGGCCCCGGGGCCCTGTGCGGGGGCTGTTAGGTGATCACATGACACAGGCATGGCCCCGGGGCCCTGTGTGAGGGCTGTTAGGTGATCACATGACACAGGTATGGCCCCGGGGCCCTGTGCGGGGGCTGTTAGGTGATCACATGACACAGGCATGGCCCCGGGGCCCTGTGCGGGGGCTGTTAGGTGGTGACATGACACAGGCATGGCCCCGGGGCCCTGTGCGGGGGCTGTTAGGTGGTCACATGACACAGGCATGGCCCCGGGGCCCTGTGCGGGGGCTGTTAGGTGGTCACATGACACAGGCATGGCCCCAGGGCCCTGTTAGGTGGTCACATGACACAGGCATGGCCCCGTGCGGGGGCTGTTAGGTGATCACATGACACAGGCACGGCCCCGGGATTGAACCTGACGGATCTCTAGCAGATGGGACAGATGTGAAGGAGTCTGCGGCATAGTTCGGCATGCTGGAGTCTGTGTTCATCCGGTCACATCTCTTACAGCAGTCATTGCCCCCAGCACATCTCCCACCATTGCCCGAGGCAGTCAGTCTTGCCTGACCCTTCCTCCCCTCTGTACCTGGAGACATTACCCCCCCCCCCCCCCCATCACTTCATATTGGCTTTGGCCAAGTCCTCTGGCATGACCCGTCCCCGTTTGCGCGCCCTGTTCTTCTTCTTCTCCAGCTTGGCCGTCTTCTTCTTCCTGATATTGCGGCTCCTCTTGTCTTGTCTCTGCTGCATCTTCTCGGCCGTGTTGTGGACTCGCTGGTCCCAGCGCCTCTTCCTCTGTTCCTTCCTCTTCTCTTTCCTCTTCAGGGCCGTTCTCAGCATGTCCTCGTCGTCCTTGATCTTCAGGCCCTCGGCTTTGTACAGGACGTTGGTCCACCTCAGCTTGTGCTCAAACTCTTTGGCTTTCTCCTGGTCTCTGTCCCGCAGCTCCTGCAGTTTCTTCTTGCGGGTCTCCAGCCGGCTCAGCAGCTGCTTGTAGTTCTTGCCGGTCATGGCCGTTATGTTGCCCTTCACACTCTGCTTCTTCTTCAGGAGCTTCTGGAGGGGTTCATCATGGACCTCCACCTTATTGAATACGAGTGGGGGCTGAGCAGTATTATGGCCCCTGTCCCCCGAGCTCTCCTGGGTGAGGGCGGCCTCCACATCCGCTGTCTCTTCTTGCGTCATCTTCAGCTCTCTCCTTTTCCTCTTTTTCCGCTCTCTCTCGTGTTTTCTTCTCTGTCTCCTTTTCTCAATTTCTTCAGTGGAGAGAGATTTACTGGAAACCTGCCGGCCGGAAAGAACATTAGCCCCCCTGAAGAGTCCAGGACCCTCTGAGCCCCGCGGCTGCCGCCCTGCCCCCCCCCCCCCCCACCAGACTCACCTGACCCCGAGACTCCTCAATCTTCTCACGGAGACGTTTCCTTAGAAGGTCAACTGTAGAGAAGGCGCTCAGAGCCGTCGCTGAGGAGAAAGGAGAAGAGGTGAGACCCTTATGTGGACCCCCCCAGACTGTAATGTACCCGAAGTCCGATCAATCCCAGCGTGCTGCCATCTCTAGGGGGGGGGGGGGGGGGGGGGGCAGTCGCCCCCGTGCGTGCTGCCGTCTCTGGGGGGGGGGGGGGGGCAGTCGGCCCCCGTGCGTGCCGCCGTCTCTGGGGGGGGGGGGCAGTCCGGCCCCCGTGCGTGCTGCCGTCTCTGGGGGGGGGGGGCAGTCGGCCCCCCGTGCGTGCTGCCGTCTCTGGGGGGGGTGGGGCAGTCGGCCCCCGTGCGTGCTGCCGTCTCTGGGGGGGGGGGGGGGGGCAGTCGGCCCCCGTGCGTGCCGCCG
>NW_027209847.1:0-4916 GCF_027789765.1 Dendropsophus ebraccatus | reverse complement strand
CGCCAAAGTTCCACATGTGCATTCATAACAAGTACATTATTAGAGAGCTGCCATCTTGCCTAGGCTGTTTTAACAACATTTAAGGGCCTTTACACCAGGCCATTATTGTGCAAAAAATCATTATTTGTTAGAATTTCAGCATATCTTCTGTTGTAATGCAGAAACAATAAAATTACGAAATCAAAAAACCGTTCAGATGTAGTGATCGCACTTTTGAACTGACTTCAAAAACGGTTAATCGTCTTAACAATCATTCAATAGTAAACAATCTTTACGAAAATCACCTACTTATGTAGATAGATCTTGATAGCTCGGATAGTCACCAATAAAGAAAAGATCCAAGTATTATCTTTAGCCGTCAGTAGGAGAAAATACAGGCAAAACTATTGGCTGGTGATGTGGCAAATGAAAGCCACCATAGGCCGGAATCCTGGAAGGAACCCACGGATAACCTGTCTGGGAAAAAATCACGTATGGAGGTGCGGAGCCAAGGTCTTGAAGTTCTCAACTCTCTTAGCAGAGGTAATGGCTAGTAAAAGAGAAACTTTCATGTTAACTTGAAAGTCTACTTCCTCCCAAGGCTTAAAGGGAGGAAGACACAGGCGTTCAACACAAATGATAAGTCCATGGTCTACCTGTTTTACCAGTTAGAATAGTCTAGCCTTAACAAATTCTTTACCTACAAGATCTGAAAGAAACGTGAGTTAAGATGTGAGAGAGGAGCTGCTATCTGCACCTTGATGGAACTAGGTTGTAATCCTTTATAGAAGCCTTCCTGTAAAAACTCCATGACTGTGGAGTAGAGGTTTAAGTCCATCAATACTCCTGCTTGCACACCAATCTTGAAAATCTTCCAAATACGTGATAAGATTTATTTGTAGTGCACTACGAGCTTGAGAAAGGGTATACTATACCTTCTCAGAAAAACTAGAGTCTAATACGGTCTCCTCTCAGCTCCAAGCTGTCAAGATCGAGGCTGGAAAGATTCTGCACAGACGTTGACCCTGGAAAATTAGATCCGATGCAGAGGTAATCTCCAAAATTCCCCATGCTCATATTCATGGCAGGATAAAACCATGAGCCCCTTCGGCCAGAAGGATTATTATTATTACTGAGACTGATCTAGACTGATCTTCGTCAAACTCTGGAGAATCATGGCTATGGGAGGAAAGATATACGCCAGCTGTATGTCCATGTATTGTCACTTGAGTACCGTGGGATTGTCTGCCCTATAAAGGGAACAGAAATTCCTCAGTTTGGCATTGCCTGCTGATGCCATGAGGTCTCTCTGAGGAAGCCCCCCACCTCTGGGTTAACTGAATGAACACTCTCCTTGAGAGAGACAATTCCCCGGTAATGTAAGGCCTCAACTCAGTCATCAGCCAATTATTGTCGACACCCCTGATATGAATCGCAGAGAGTCTGGTTTATTCTGGTTTCTGCCCAACAGAAAATCTTCTCTACTCCTGAGTAGAGAAGGGGATCTGGTACCTCCCTGTTTAGGTACGCACACAGGTCATGTCGTTCATCCGGATTCTGACTGCCTCTCTGTAAAATAGGAGGAGAAAAACGAAGAGCAGCTAGGTAAATCGCTCTGAGCTCCCTCACGGTGGAGGGCAGAGCGATGATTCCTGTTGACTCCCAAGATCCTGCAGTCGTGATGACTGTCAGATGAGCTCCCCAACCTGTTCCTGAAGCATCTGTCGTGATGGTTATCCAGTGTGGTTCTGAAAATAAAACTCCATGTTTGACTTGTCTCCACACATTAGAGAATGTCTTGTTTGAGTCGATAGAACATGCATCGCATCCAAGTCCTTCAGTTCTCGGTTTCCATACTGTTAGTGCTTCTCTCTGAAGAAATCTCATGTGCCATAACGCCCATGGCACCGCGTCCGCAGCTGAGGAAGGAGCCCTAGAAAGCGCATTTATGTTCTTTATGGATACCTGACGAGAGGAATTAGGAATTAAGTCTGATTTCTCTATGTTGATAAGCCAACCTAATTGTTGAAGTATCCTGGACATAGTTCAACTGAAACTCTCAGAAGATCCTGAGTCTGAGTCATAATCAACCAATCGTCCAGGTAAGGGATAACTTTATCCCCGTAAACGGAAGCGAACCATCATGGTGACACTACCTTGTGAAAACAAAGGGTGCGGAGGTATTCCGGATGGAAGGACTTGAATTGTAAGTGTCTTACCTTCCCTGGATTTGGATGGCGAAGGCTCTCCTGTGAGCCTTCAGAATCGGTACATGAAGATATGCATCGGGTAGATCTATGGTGACCATAAAATCTCCCTCCTGGAGGATAGATTTTACCGATCTTATGTTCTCCATGTGGAACGTCTTCTTTACGATGCACCTGTTGAGATATCGCAAATCTATAATAAGCCTCCAATTTCCGGATGGCTTCAGCACTAGTAACACTGGGGAGTAAACTCCCTGACCGATCTCAGATAGAGGAACATCCTCTAGAGCCTCAATGGAAAGGAGGTAAAGAATTTCTGTCTCTAGGATAAGTGTCTTTCTGGCTTAAGATTTCTTGACAGAAGAAAATCTTGGAGGAGGAAGAGATGATAAATGAAGGACATAACCATTTTGAATAATATTTAACACCCAGTGATCTTTCTTATTCTTCCCGGCAGGGAGAAACAAACTCAGACGTGTCCACTGGACAGCTTCTGCGTCAGAAGTCTGGTTTCTGTTGGTGTCCTTATTCTGCTGCTCCGGAACCTCTTCTGGAATAGTTCTTCCTCAACCTCTGTACTGGTATCTCCCTTTGCCTCGCTGAGGAGATTTTGCTCTGCGAAAGGAATCACCGCTCTATAGGACAATGGTAGGGACTTCCCTCCTTGAGACAATTCCTCCATTAATTTATCCGTCAGAGCAAACAGCCTACCTGGCTGGAAACTCCATATTTACAGAGCTGAATTTGGAGTTAGCATCTCCAACCCAGGGTTTTAACCATATCGCCCTTCGGCAGCGGTTGAGAGGTACAGTTTTTTTTCGCTAACCTGGTTCCCTGCGATGCAGCATCGGAGGAAGTCAATGGCCTAATGACCTTATTTAAGGAGCGAAGGACTTGGTCCCTGCTAGCGTCTACCTTCCAATTTTCCTGGACCTTGGTCAGCCATCTTCTTAGGCTTCTAGAAACCTCAAAGAAGCAATGGAGACTGCCCCTTGGGCTGCCGCGGCCGTATATGATCTCTTGAGGGCTACCTCCACCCTTCTACCATCGGATCCTCAGACTTGGATCCGTCTCCGCAGGCAGCACAGTACATTTTGACAGTTTGGCTATGGCCGGGTCCACGTTTGGAGGCTCAATCCAGTCCTTACATTGTTCTTCCTTAGAGAACAATAAGGTCTTAAACTCTTGCCTCAAACCCGGAGCCTTTTCGGTTCCTTCCATTCCGCCTGTAACATAGACAATGAAGTCTCTCCCACAGAACAAGCCCTAGGGCTTGTTTGAGGAGGACCAATCCTATCATCTTCTATTCTCAGGGTGTATTTCAGCTTGCACAGCTTAGCACAGAGGGCTTGTGATTCTATCAGCTGTAATACCCCTGAATCATTCTTTTCATCTTCAGAAGTAGAAGAGGTTTCAGAAGAAGATGATGACTAGTAACTTCATCAATCACAGTAAAAAACTGAAAATGACCATAATCCTACAAGCCATAAAGAATATACTCAAAGGCTGGGAATAGAGAGAGAAATACTCCATTTGGTCTTTAACTTAGGACACGGGCGGCGATTCTCATTAGCCGCTAAAGTCTTTTGCACATAGTCCTTGACCCATACAACTACATCCTGAACATCAGGCTCCTCATAGGTTTAGGTCTGCATGAAGGACAGCGTACTAGGCATTATAAATATTTTAGGCATTCATAAATATTTTTATGAAAGAAAGGATGAATCTTATCTGGAAAAAATGATCCTCCTACGGTATCCATAGCCGTCAGGTAGAGGAGTCTCACACTCGGCACATGAAGTGCTTCCTTAGAAGGTCTTTTACCAGCAGCAGGACTGGTCTCCATTTCAGAAATCGCAAATAATCAATGTATTACAATACATATAAACCACTAGCCTGGCTAGAGTGATATCGGAAAGAGACACTAGGTGGCAGCAACACTTACTTTTAAGTATATAGAAGAGAGATCACAGCACTTTGCACTCAGATGTTTCTATTAGATCCAAATGAGCCACAGAAAATCCTTCCAGAGGAAGACAGCCAGACCTAGAGGTAGCAACAGCTTACCCTCTGCCTTGGACACACAGCTAATCCGGCATGCAGAGAGAGTGCGCCGCTGCCGGCCCCCGGAAGTGACATGACCGACGCCGCAGTGCTGAGACGCACGCAGCGCCGATGCGTTCCACAGTCGAACGCGACTGGAAGAAAAGCCAGCGGCTCGGGTGACACGCAGAGTGCGTTCCAAGACGCACAGGTAAGAAAAACTTAAAAGCTAAGACCTGCAGAAGCAAATATCAGGATACTACCTGGACACCGGCTCCAGCGGCATACCAGCAATCATTACCTGGAGAGAAAACCTGAATGCAACAGTTAACAAAGCATAAAAACGGAGGAGGGACAAAGTCCCCTAGGGCTAACAGCAACGAAGTAAAAAAAGACTGAGGTCTAGGGGGAGGTGGAGCCTATTTATACTCATGGAGGAGGGGATTAAAATTAATTGTTATTTTTTCATTAAATATTCCTTCGTCCCAGGGGCTCGCAGGGGCGAATTTACCCATATTTTGTGATGCCAATGGGACGTAAGGGAAGTTAGACTGGCATGGTATGTACAACCCTGTCAGGCCAAAGACGTTAATCGTTACTCGTGCACTCAATGGAGAGAAAAAAAATAGATATGGCCGCCACCATCACAATGTTATGGCCGACATCTGCTTCTCAGCAACATTTACT
>NW_027209846.1:0-5088 GCF_027789765.1 Dendropsophus ebraccatus | reverse complement strand
CATTCCTACCACCTTAGGAAAAAAAGTCATTATTTTGAGGCTTAGAAGTCATTTCTGCAATTCCCATAGAAAATCAATGGCGTCTCTATTCAATTGTGTGGAGCGCATATCAGGTGGGTTTTCTCTGCCGGCTTAAGAGATACACGTGAAACTAAAGCCGATCCTGGGTGCCTAGGGTGCCTGTCATCCAATCCGCACTGAATTTCATTTCTAGCACATAGCCAAAAAATCGCCCCATTGACTTACATTGGAGTGCAGAAAAGGTCATTTTTTCTCGGTCCCTTTAAGAGGTAGGAGTTAAACAAGCTTAGGTCTGCGGTGCCCAGGGGGGACCCCATCCAGCCCGCACTGAGTTTCATTCCTACCACCTTAGGAAAAAAAGTCATTATTTTGAGGCTTAGAAGTCATTTCTGCAATTCCCATAGAAAATCAACGGCGTCTCTATTCAATTGTGTGGAGCGCATATCAGGTGGGTTTTCTCTGCCGGCTTAAGAGATACACGTGAAACTAAAGCCGATCCTGGGTGCCTAGGGTGCCTGTCATCCAATCCGCACTGAATTTCATTTCTAGCACATAGCCAAAAAATCGCCCCATTGACTTACATTGGAGTGCAGAAAAGGTCATTTTTTCTCGGTCCCTTTAAGAGGTAGGAGTTAAACAAGCTTAGGTCTGCGGTGCCCAGGGGGGACCCCATCCAGCCCGCACTGAGTTTCATTCCTACCACCTTAGGAAAAAAAGTCATTATTTTGAGGCTTAGAAGTCATTTCTGCAATTCCCATAGAAAATCAACGGCGTCTCTATTCAATTGTGTGGAGCGCATATCAGGTGGGTTTTCTCTGCCGGCTTAAGAGATACACGTGAAACTAAAGCCGATCCTGGGTGCCTAGGGTGCCTGTCATCCAATCCGCACTGAATTTCATTTCTAGCACATAGCCAAAAAATCGCCCCATTGACTTACATTGGAGTGCAGAAAAGGTCATTTTTTCTCGGTCCCTTTAAGAGGTAGGAGTTAAACAAGCTTAGGTCTGCGGTGCCCAGGGGGGACCCCATCCAGCCCGCACTGAGTTTCATTCCTACCACCTTAGGAAAAAAAGTCATTATTTTGAGGCTTAGAAGTCATTTCTGCAATTCCCATAGAAAATCAACGGCGTCTCTATTCAATTGTGTGGAGCGCATATCAGGTGGGTTTTCTCTGCCGGCTTAAGAGATACACGTGAAACTAAAGCCGATCCTGGGTGCCTAGGGTGCCTGTCATCCAATCCGCACTGCATTTCATTTCTAGCACATAGCCAAAAAATCGCCCCATTGACTTACATTGGAGTGCAGAAAAGGTCATTTTTTCTCGGTCCCTTTAAGAGGTAGGAGTTAAACAAGCTTAGGTCTGCGGTGCCCAGGGGGGACCCCATCCAGCCCGCACTGAGTTTCATTCCTACCACCTTAGGAAAAAAAGTCATTATTTTGAGGCTTAGAAGTCATTTCTGCAATTCCCATAGAAAATCAACGGCGTCTCTATTCAATTGTGTGGAGCGCATATCAGGTGGGTTTTCTCTGCGCTTAAGAGATACACGTGAAACTAAAGCCGATCCTGGGTGCCTAGGGTGCCTGTCATCCAATCCGCACTGAATTTCATTTCTAGCACATAGCCAAAAAATCGCCCCATTGACTTACATTGGAGTGCAGAAAAGGTCATTTTTTCTCGGTCCCTTTAAGAGGTAGGAGTTAAACAAGCTTAGGTCTGCGGTGCCCAGGGGGGACCCCATCCAGCCCGCACTGAGTTTCATTCCTACCACCTTAGGAAAAAAAGTCATTATTTTGAGGCTTAGAAGTCATTTCTGCAATTCCCATAGAAAATCAACGGCGTCTCTATTCAATTGTGTGGAGCGCATATCAGGTGGGTTTTCTCTGCCGGCTTAAGAGATACACGTGAAACTAAAGCCGATCCTGGGTGCCTAGGGTGCCTGTCATCCAATCCGCACTGAATTTCATTTCTAGCACATAGCCAAAAAATCGCCCCATTGACTTACATTGGAGTGCAGAAAAGGTCATTTTTTCTCGGTCCCTTTAAGAGGTAGGAGTTAAACAAGCTTAGGTCTGCGGTGCCCAGGGGGGACCCCATCCAGCCGCACTGAGTTTCATTCCTACCACCTTAGGAAAAAAAGTCATTATTTTGAGGCTTAGAAGTCATTTCTGCAATTCCCATAGAAAATCAACGGCGTCTCTATTCAATTGTGTGGAGCGCATATCAGGTGGGTTTTCTCTGCCGCGCTTAAGAGATACACGTGAAACTAAAGCCGATCCTGGGTGCCTAGGGTGCCTGTCATCCAATCCGCACTGAATTTCATTTCTAGCACATAGCCAAAAAATCGCCCCATTGACTTACATTGGAGTGCAGAAAAGGTCATTTTTTCTCGGTCCCTTTAAGAGGTAGGAGTTAAACAAGCTTAGGTCTGCGGTGCCCAGGGGGGACCCCATCCAGCCCGCACTGAGTTTCATTCCTACCACCTTAGGAAAAAAAGTCATTATTTTGAGGCTTAGAAGTCATTTCTGCAATTCCCATAGAAAATCAACGGCGTCTCTATTCAATTGTGTGGAGCGCATATCAGGTGGGTTTTCTCTGCCGGCTTAAGAGATACACGTGAAACTAAAGCCGATCCTGGGTGCCTAGGGTGCCTGTCATCCAATCCGCACTGAATTTCATTTCTAGCACATAGCCAAAAATCGCCCCATTGACTTACATTGGAGTGCAGAAAAGGTCATTTTTTCTCGGTCCCTTTAAGAGGTAGGAGTTAAACAAGCTTAGGTCTGCGGTGCCCAGGGGGACCCCATCCAGCCCGCACTGAGTTTCATTCCTACCACCTTAGGAAAAAAAGTCATTATTTTGAGGCTTAGAAGTCATTTCTGCAATTCCCATAGAAAATCAATGGCGTCTCTATTCAATTGTGTGGAGCGCATATCAGGTGGGTTTTCTCTGCCGGCTTAAGAGATACACGTGAAACTAAAGCCGATCCTGGGTGCCTAGGGTGCCTGTCATCCAATCCGCACTGAATTTCATTTCTAGCACATAGCCAAAAAATCGCCCCATTGACTTACATTGGAGTGCAGAAAAGGTCATTTTTTCTCGGTCCCTTTAAGAGGTAGGAGTTAAACAAGCTTAGGTCTGCGGTGCCCAGGGGGGACCCCATCCAGCCCGCACTGAGTTTCATTCCTACCACCTTAGGAAAAAAAGTCATTATTTTGAGGCTTAGAAGTCATTTCTGCAATTCCCATAGAAAATCAACGGCGTCTCTATTCAATTGTGTGGAGCGCATATCAGGTGGGTTTTCTCTGCCGGCTTAAGAGATACACGTGAAACTAAAGCCGATCCTGGGTGCCTAGGGTGCCTGTCATCCAATCCGCACTGAATTTCATTTCTAGCACATAGCCAAAAAATCGCCCCATTGACTTACATTGGAGTGCAGAAAAGGTCATTTTTTCTCGGTCCCTTTAAGAGGTAGGAGTTAAACAAGCTTAGGTCTGCGGTGCCCAGGGGGGACCCCATCCAGCCCGCACTGAGTTTCATTCCTACCACCTTAGGAAAAAAAGTCATTATTTTGAGGCTTAGAAGTCATTTCTGCAATTCCCATAGAAAATCAACGGCGTCTCTATTCAATTGTGTGGAGCGCATATCAGGTGGGTTTTCTCTGCCGGCTTAAGAGATACACGTGAAACTAAAGCCGATCCTGGGTGCCTAGGGTGCCTGTCATCCAATCCGCACTGAATTTCATTTCTAGCACATAGCCAAAAAATCGCCCCATTGACTTACATTGGAGTGCAGAAAAGGTCATTTTTTCTCGGTCCCTTTAAGAGGTAGGAGTTAAACAAGCTTAGGTCTGCGGTGCCCAGGGGGGACCCCATCCAGCCCGCACTGAGTTTCATTCCTACCACCTTAGGAAAAAAAGTCATTATTTTGAGGCTTAGAAGTCATTTCTGCAATTCCCATAGAAAATCAACGGCGTCTCTATTCAATTGTGTGGAGCGCATATCAGGTGGGTTTTCTCTGCCGGCTTAAGAGATACACGTGAAACTAAAGCCGATCCTGGGTGCCTAGGGTGCCTGTCATCCAATCCGCACTGAATTTCATTTCTAGCACATAGCCAAAAAATCGCCCCATTGACTTACATTGGAGTGCAGAAAAGGTCATTTTTTCTCGGTCCCTTTAAGAGGTAGGAGTTAAACAAGCTTAGGTCTGCGGTGCCCAGGGGGGACCCCATCCAGCCCGCACTGAGTTTCATTCCTACCACCTTAGGAAAAAAAGTCATTATTTTGAGGCTTAGAAGTCATTTCTGCAATTCCCATAGAAAATCAACGGCGTCTCTATTCAATTGTGTGGAGCGCATATCAGGTGGGTTTTCTCTGCCGGCTTAAGAGATACACGTGAAACTAAAGCCGATCCTGGGTGCCTAGGGTGCCTGTCATCCAATCCGCACTGAATTTCATTTCTAGCACATAGCCAAAAAATCGCCCCATTGACTTACATTGGAGTGCAGAAAAGGTCATTTTTTCTCGGTCCCTTTAAGAGGTAGGAGTTAAACAAGCTTAGGTCTGCGGTGCCCAGGGGGGACCCCATCCAGCCCGCACTGAGTTTCATTCCTACCACCTTAGGAAAAAAAGTCATTATTTTGAGGCTTTAGAAGTCATTTCTGCAATTCCCATAGAAAAAATCAATGGCGTCTAGATAAAATTTGGTCTGTGTGGAGCGCATATCAGGTGGATTTTCTCTGCGGATTAAAGAGATATCTTAAGAGATAAAACGTGAAACTAAAGCCGATCCTGGGTGCCCTAGGGTGCCTGTCATCCAATCCGCACTGAATTTCATTTCTAGCACATAGCCAAAAAATCGCCCCATTGACTTACATTGGAGTGCAGAAAAGGTCATTTTTTCTCGGTCCTTTAAGAGGTAGGAGTTAAACAAGCTTAGGTCTGCGGTGCCCAGGGGGGACCCCATCCAGCCCGCACTGAGTTTCATTCCTACCACCTTAGGAAAAAAAGTCATTATTTTGAGGCTTAGAAGTCATTTCTGCAATTCCCATAGAAAATCAACGGCGTCTC
>NW_027209845.1:0-5112 GCF_027789765.1 Dendropsophus ebraccatus | reverse complement strand
GCAGTGTATGGTGGTATTATTAGGGTACAGTGTGGTAGTTATTGGGCAGTGTATGGTGGTATTATTAGGGTACAGTGTGGTAGTTATTGGGCAGTGTATGGTGGTATTATTAGTACAGTGTGGGCAGTTATTGGGCAGTGTTGGTGGTATTATTAGGGTACAGTGTGGTAGTTATTATTGGGCAGTGTATGGTGGTATTATTATGTAAGTGTTAGTTATTATTGGGCAGTGTATGCTGGTATTATTAGGGTACAGTGTGGTATTATTGGGCACTGTATGGTGGTATTATTAGGGTACATGGTGGAGTTATTATGGGCAGTGTATGGTGGTATTATTAGGTTACAGTGGGTATTATTATTGGGCAGTGTATGGTGGTATTATTAGGGTACAGTGTGGCAGTTATTGGGCAGTGTATGGTGGTATTATTAGGGTACATGTGAAGTTTATTATTGGCAGTGTATGGTGTATTATTAGGTACAGTGTGGAAGTTATTATTGGGCAGTGTATGGTGTATTATTAGGTACAGTGTGGTAGTTATTTGGCTGTATGGTGGTATTATTAGGTCAGTGTGTTAGTTATTATGGCAGTGTATGGTGGTATTATTAGGGTACAGTGTGGCAGTTATTTGGGCAGTGTATGGTGGTATTATAGGGTACAGTGTGGCAGTTATTGGCAGTGTATGGTGGTATTATTAGGGTACAGTGTGGTAGTTATTGGGCAGCGTATGGTGGTATTATTAGGGTACAGTGTGGTAGTTATTGGGCAGTGTATGGTAGTATTATTAGGATACATGTGGTAGTTATTGGGCCGTGTATGGTGGTATTATTAGGGTACAGTGTGACAGTTATTGGGCAGTGTATGGTGGTATTATGAGGGTACTGTGGGCAGTGTATGGTGGTATTAGGGTACAGTGTGGTAGTTATTGGGCAGTGTCTTGTGGTATTATTAGGGTACAGTGTGGTAGTTATTATTAGGGTACAGTGTGGTGGTAGTTATTATTGGGCACAGTTTGGTGGTTTTATTAGGGTACAGTGTGGTAGTTATAATTGGGCAGTGTATGGTGGTATTATTAGGGTACAGTGTGGTAGTTATTATTGAGCAGTGTATGTGGTATTATTAGGTTACAGTGTGGTAGTTATTTGGGCCGTGTATGGTGGTATTATTAGGGTACAGTGTGGTAGATATTGGGCAATGTATGGTGGTATTATTAGGGTACAGTGTGGTAGTTATTATTGGGCAGTGTATGGTGGTATTATTAGGGTACAGTGTGGCAGTTATGGGCCCTGTATGGTGGTATTATTAGGTACAGTGTGGTAGTTATTGGGCAGTGTATGGTGGTATTATTAGGGTACAGTGTGGAAGTTATTGGGCACTGCATGGTGGTATTATTAGGTAAGAGTGTGGTAGTTTTATTGGCAGTGTATGGTGATATTATTAGGGTACAGTGTGAAGTTATTATTGGGCATGTATGGTGGTATTATTAGGGTACAGTGTATAGTTATTATTGGTCAGTGTATGGTGGTATATTAGGGTACAGTGTGATACTTATTGGGTCCTGTATGTAGTAGTATTATTAGGTACAGTGTGGTAGTTATTAGGCAGTGTATGGTGGTATTATTAGAGTACAGTGTGGTAGTTATTATTGGGCAGTGTATGGTGGTATTATTAGGGTACAGTGTGGTATTTATTGGGCAGTGTTTGGTGGTATTATTAGGGTACAGTGTGGCAGTTATTATTGGGCAGTGTATGTGGTATTATTAGGGTACAGTGTGGTAAATTTATTGGGCAGTTTATGGTGGTATTATTAGGGTACAGTGTGGTAGTTATTGGGCAGTGAGGTGGTATTATTAGGGTACAGTGTGGCAGTTATTATTGGGCAGTGTACGGTGGTATTATTAGGGTACAGTGTGGCAGTTATTGGGCAGTGTATGGTGGTATTATTAGGGTACAGTGTGGTAGTTATTATTGGGCATTGTATGGTGGTACTATTAGGTTACAGTGTGGTAGTTATTGGGCAGTGTATGGTGGTATTATTAGGGTACAGTGTGGTAGTTATTGGGCAGTGTATGGTGGTATTATTAGGGTACAGTGTGGTAGTTATTGGTCAGTGTATGGTGGTATCATTATTAGGGTACAATGTGGTAGTTATTATTCGGCAGTGTATTGTGGTATTATTAGGGTACAGTGTAGTAGTTATTATTGGGCAGTGTATGGTGGTATTATGAGGGTACAGTGTGGTAGTTATTATTGGGCACTGTATGGTGGTATTAGGTTACAGTGTGGTAGTTATTGGGCAGTGTATGTTGTTATTATTAGGGTACAGTGTGATAGTTATTGGGCAGTGTATGATGGTATTATGAGAGTACTGTGTGGTAGTTATTATTGGGCACTGTATGGTGGTATTATTAGGTTACAGTGTGGTAGTTATTGGGCAGTGTATGGTGGTATTATTAGGTTACAGTGTGGAAGTTATTAGGGCAGTGTATGGTGTATTATTAGGGTACAGTGTGGTAGTTATTATTGGGCGAGTTTGGTGGTATTATTAGGGTACAGTGTGGTAGTTATTATTAGCAGTGTATGGTGGTATATTAGTTACAGTGTGGTAGTTATTGGGCAGTGTATGGTGGTATTATTATGGTACAGTGTGGTAGTTATTGGCAGTGTATGGTGGTATTATTAGGGAACAGTGTGGTAGTTATTGGGCAGTGTATGGTGGTATTATAGTTGTACAGTGTGGTAGTTATTGGGCAGTGTATGGTGGTATTATTAGGGTACAGTGTGGTAGTTATGGGCAGTGTATGGTGGTATTATTAGGGTACAGTGTGGTAGTTATTGGCAGTGTATGGTGGTATTATTAGGGTACAGTGTGATGTTTATTGGGCAGTGTATGGTGGTATTATTAGGGTACAGTGTGGGTAGTTATTGGGCAGTGTATGGTGGTATTATTAGGGTACAGTGTGGTGGTAGTTATTATTGGGCAGTTTTGGTGGTATTATTAGGGTAGCGTGTGTAGTTATTATTAAGCAGTGTATGGTGGTATTATTAGGTTACAGTGTGGTAGTTATTGGGCAGTGTATGGTGGTATTATTATGGTACAGTGTGGTAGTTATTGGGCAGTGTATGGTGGTATTATTAGGGAACAGTGTGGTAGTTATTGGGCAGTGAATGGTGGTATTATTAGGGTACAGTGTGGTAGTTATTGGGCAGTGTATGGTGGTATTATTAGGGTACAGTGTGGTAGTTATTGGGCAGTGTATGGTGGTATTATTAGGGTACAGTGTGGTAGTTATTGGGCAGTGTATGGTGGTATTATTAGGGTACAGTGTGATAGTTATTGGGCAGTGTATGGTGGTATTATTAGGTACAGTGTGGTAGTTATTGGGCAGTGTATGGTGGTATTATTAGGGTACAGTGTGGTAGTTATTATTGGGCGTGTATGGTGGTATTATTAGGGTACAGTGTGGCATTTATTGGGCATGTATGGTGGTATTATTACGGTGTACAGTGTGACAGTTATTGGGCCCTGTATGGTGGTATTATTAGGGTACAGTGTGGTAGTTATTATTGGGCAGTGTATGGTGGTATTATGAGGGTACAGTGTGATAGTTATTGGGCAGTGTATGGTGGTATTATTAGGGTACAGTGTGATAGTTATTGGGCAGTGTATGGTGGTATTATTAGGGTACAGTGTGGTAGTTATTGGGCAGTGTATGGTGGTATTATTAGGGTCAGTGTGGAGTATATTTGGGCAGTGTTGGTGGTATTATTAGGGTACAGTGTGGCAGTTATTGGGCAGTGTAGGTGGTATTATTATTACGGTACAGTCGGCCTGTATTTAGAGTTCATGCTGCCCTAGGCACTTGCACGCAGAGGCGCCCCCCCCCCCCCCCCCCCGTAGCTGTACATTCATGGATATACCCTGGCACTTGGGTTGCCGCTCTGCTTGATGCCCGCTCTGTTCGCATCAACAGACGTGATGGACTGAAGGAGGCCGGGGCTGGTTCTGTCCTTGTTTTGGACTGGGCACCTGGAGCCACCATATACACCCTTGAGACACGACATGCTGACCCGCTTCTTCCTGAATTCATCTGTATCTGTGACAAATCCCTACATTTTACAGCTCTCAGGGTATGCTGGGAGTTGTAGTCTCTGAGAGACAACCCTGTAATAATCACTGTAGGCGAGTCTCCTGTGGCTGCATCTGTGGGTGACAACCATCAGTCCCTGAGGTCCAGCATACATCTGTCTACAGCCGCAGTTATCATAGGATTGTACTTTACTACAAACTCCCAGCATATCCTGAGGGCTGCAGACTGTCAGTACACAGTCTGGGAGTTTGTAGTGCCTGCAGCTGTTGTAGTTGGGTCCTATACACGAGGTGCTTTGTGGGAGATCAGAATACATATGATCTGTGGGGCTCAGTGCAGGGAATGACCCCAGAACATCACTAATAGGAGATAGAACAAAACATCTACCACTGTCCCCTATAAGTGATGTTCTGGGTCACTTCCTGCACTGAGCCCCCACAGATCTATGTATTCTTATATGCCACAAAGCATCCAGTGTAAATGCCCCTAGGACACTACAACATCTGTAGCACTACAACTCCCAGCAAGTACTGACAGTCTGCAGCCCTCAGGATATTCTGGGAGTTGTAGTGCCTGCAGCTCTTGTAGTTGGGTCCTAGTTTTAAAATTTTGCACTAGTGTACTGTAGTGACCGCAGGCCGGTGTCAGTACACTAACCGCAAACATAACTGACCCTTAGAGCCCCAATGGTACACAGGCTCTGCACACTATAGACGTGATTACAGTGCAGTTACTAATGACTCACAGTGACGTCTTCTCGAATTGCTGTCGCTCACTTTTTGCTTTCTTCTCCATCTGGCGCAGCAATCATGAAGACTTCTCCGACCACAACTTGTCTGCAGGGGCAGCTGGGGGTGACTGGGGAAGGAGAGGCAGCTGGGGGTGGCTGGGGCAGGAGGGCAGCTTGGGGGGCGGGAAAGGGAGGCAGCTGGGGGGGACTGAGAAGGGAGGCAGCTGGGGTGACTGGGGAGGGAAGCAGCTGGGGGTGACAGGGGAGGGAGGCAGCTGGGGGTGACTGGGGAAG
>NW_027209844.1:0-5116 GCF_027789765.1 Dendropsophus ebraccatus | reverse complement strand
AGCATTGCATGTTGCCAAAAGTACCGGGCTTAAGCTTGTAGGCCCCGCCCCCTGCGCCAACAGAATGCTATGCATGCTCTGTAATCCAATATAGATATATTATATATATTTTGCTTGTTTTGGAAGGAAACCGGAGTACCCAGACGAAACCTACACAATCACAGAGAACATTCAAACTCTTCGCAGATGTTTCCCTTAGTGGGATTTGAACCCAGGACACACAGCGCTGCAAGGCTAGTGTGCTAACAATGAGCCACCGTGCTGCCTCTACAGAAATGTCATTTGAATGGGGGAATGTGTAAAAAAAATGGGTTGCTATGCCATGAGAAGCAACAGCCGACCAAGCGCCAAAGGAAATGAAGTGTTGCTTCTGCTGAAGAGGTGGCAGATAGTATTGCATGTTGCCATAGTTGCAAACTTTATCGGGCATGACGCGGTAAGCCCCGCCCCCCCCGCTCCGACGCTATGCCATGCAGTGCATGTTGCCAGCTGTACCGGGATTAGCCGGTAAGCCCGCCCCATCGCGGTAAGCCCCGCCCCCGGCTCCGACGCCATGCATGCAGTGCATGTTGCCAGCTGTACCGGGCTTATGCCGGTAAGCCCCGCCCCCATCGCGGTAGACCCCGCCTCAGGCTCCGACGCTACGCCATGCAGTGCATGTTGCCAGCTGTACCGGGCTTATGCCTGTAAGCCCCGCCCCCATCGCGGTAAGCCCCGCCTCCGGCTCCGACGCTATGCCATGCAGTGCATGTTGCCAGCTGTACCGGGCTTATGCCGGTAAGCCGCCCCCATCGCGGTAAGCCCCGCCCCGGCTCCGACGCTATGCCATGCACTTTATGTTGCCAACTGTATCGGCTTAAGCCGGTAAGCCCCGCACCCATTGCGGGGGCTTGTTTAAAAATACAAATGGCAGTGCAATGCCATGAGAAATAACAGCGGCCCCAGCGCGAAAAGAAAAAAATGTTGCGTCTGCTGAAGGGGTGGCAGTAAGCATTGCATGTTGCCAACAGTACCGGGCTTAAGCCGGTAGGCCCCGCCCCCTGCGCCAACTAAATGCTATGCAATCCTCTGTAATCCAATATATATATACATATTTTGTGTTGTTTTTGGAAGGAAACCGGAGTACCCAGACGAAACCTACACAAACACAGAGAACATTCAAACTCTTCGCAGATGTTGCCCTTAGTGGATTTGAACCCAGGACCACAGCGCTGCAAGGTTAGTGTGCTAACCACTGAGCCACCGTGCTGCCTCTACAGAAATGTCATTTGAATGGGGGAATGTGTAAAAAAAATGGGGTTGCTATGCCATGAGAAGCAACAGCCGACCAAGCGCCAAAGGAAATGAAGTGTTGCGTCTGCTGAAGAGGTGGCAGATAGCATTGCATGTTGCCATAGTTGCAAACTTTATCGGGCATGACGCGGTAAGCCCCGCCCCCCGCTCCGACGCTATGCATGCAGTGCATGTTGCCAGCTGTACCGGGCTTTTGCCGGTAAGCCCCGCCCCCATCGCGGTAAGCCCGCCTCCGGCTCCGACGCCATGCCATGCAGTGCATGTTGCCAGCTGTACCGGGCTTATGCCGGTAAGCCCCGCCCCCATCGCGGTAAGCCCCGCCTCCGGGTCCGACGCCATGCCATGCAGTGCATGTTGCCAGCTGTACGGGCTTATGCCGGTAAGCCCCGCCCCCATCGCGGTAAGCCCCGCCTCCGGCTCCGACGCCATGCCATGCAGTGCATGTTGCCAGCTGTACCGGGCTTATGCCGGTAAGCCCTCCCCCATCGCGGTAAGCCCCGCCTCCGGCTCCGACGCTACGCCATGCAGTGCATGTTGCCAGCTGTACCGAGCTTATGCCGGTAAGCCCCGCCCCCATCGCGGTAAGCCCCCCTCCGGCTCCGACGCTATGCATGCAGTGCATGTGCCAGCTGTACCGGGCTTATGCCGGTAAGCCCCGCCCCCATCGCGGTAAGCCCGCCCCGGCTCCGACGCTAGCCATGCACTTTATGTTGCCAACTGTATCGGCTTAAGCCGGTAAGCCCCGCACCCATTGCGGGGGCTTGTTTAAAAATACAAATGGCAGTGCAATGCCATGAGAAATAACAGCGGCCCCAGCGCCAAAAGAAAAAAAGTGTTGCGTCTGCTGAAGGAGTGGCAGTAGCATTGCATGTTGCCAACAGTACCGGGCTTGCGGAGAGTACCCAGACGAAACCTACACAAACACAGAGAACATTCAAACTCTTTGCAGATGTTGCCCTTAGTGGGATTTGAACCCAGGACCACAGCGCTGCAAGGCTAGTGTGCTAACCAATGAGCCACCGTGCTGCCTCTACAGAAATGTCATTTGAATGGGGGAATGTGTAAAAAAAATGGGGTTGCTATGCCATGAGAAGCAACAGCCGACCAAGCGCCAAAGGAAATGAAGTGTTGCGTCTGCTGAAGAGGTGGCAGATAGCATTGCATGTTGCCATAGTTGCAAACTTTATCGGGCATGACGCGGTAAGCCCCGCCCCCCCGGCTCCGACGCTATGCCATGCAGTGCATGTTGCCAGCTGTACCGGGCTTATGCCGGTAAGCCCCGCCCCATCGCGGTAAGCCCCGCCTCCGGCTCCGACGCCATGCCATGCAGTGCATGTTGCCAGCTGTACCGGGCTTATGCCGGTAAGCCCCGCCCCCATCGCGGTAAGCCCCGCCTCCGGCTCCGACGCTATGCCATGCACTGCATGTTGCCAGCTGTACCGGGCTTATGCCGGTAAGCCCCGCCCCCATCGCGGTAAGCCCCGCCTCGGCTCCGACGCTACGCCATGCAGTGCATGTTGCCAGCTGTACCGGGCTTATGCCGGTAAGCCCCGTCCCCCATCGCGGTAAGCCCCGCCTCCGGCTCCGACGCTATGCCATGCAGTGCATGTTGCCAGCTGTACCGGGCTTATGCGGTAAGCCCCGCCCCCATCGCGGTAACCCCGCCTTCGGCTCCGACGCTATGCCATGCAGTGCATGTTTTGCCAGCTGTACCGGGCTTATGCCGGTAAGCCCCGCCCCCGGCTCCTAAGCTATGCCATGCAGTGCATGTTGCCAGCTGTACGGGCTATGCCGGTAAGCCCCGCCCCCATCGCGGTAAGCCCCACCCCGGCTAGGGGGCAGCTGTGCCATGCACTTTTATGTTGCCCGTATCGCTTAAGCCGGTAAGCCCCGCACCCATTGCGGGGGCCTGTTTAAAATACAAATGGCAGTGCAATGCCATGAGAAATAACAGCGGCCCCAGCGCGAAAAGAAAAAAGTGTTGCGTCTGCTGAAGGGTGGCAGTAGCATTGCATGTTGCCAACAGTACCGGGCTTAAGCCGGTAAGCCCGCCCCCTGCGCCAACTAAATGCTATGCATCCTCTGTAATCCAATATATACATATTTTGTTTGTGAAGGAAACCGGATACCCCAGACGAAACCTACACAAACACAGAGAACATTCAAACTCTTCGCAGATGTTGCCCTTAGTGGGATTTGAACCCAGTACCACAGCGCTGCAAGGTTGTGCTAACCACTGAGCCACCGTGCTGCCTTACAGAAATGTCCTTTGAATGGGGAATGTGTAAAAAAAAATGGGGTTGCTATGCCATGAGAAGCAACAGCCGACCAAGCGCCAAGGAAATGAAGTGTTGCGTCTGCTGAAGAGGTGGCAGATAGCATTGCATGTTGCCATAGTATCAAACTTTATCGGGCATGACGCGGTAAGCCCGCCCCCCGGCTCCGACGCTATGCCATGCAGTGCATGTTGCCAGCTGTACCGGGCTTATGCCGGTAAGCCCCGCCCCCATCGCGGTAAGCCCCGCCTCCGGCTCCGACGCCATGCCATGCAGTGCATGTTGCCAGCTGTACCGGGCTTATGCCGGTAAGCCCCGCCCCCATCGCGGTAAGCCCCGCCTCCGGCTCCGACGCCATGCCATGCAGTGCATGTTGCCAAGCTGTACCGGGCTTATGCCGGTAAGCCCGCCCCCATCGCGGTAAGCCCCGCTCCGGCTCCGACGCTACGCCATGCAGTGCATGTTGCCAGCTGTACCGAGCTTATGCCTGTAAGCCCCGCCCCATCGCGGTAAGCCCCGCCCCCGGCTCCGACGCTATGCCATGCAGTGCATGTGGCCAGCTGTACCGGGCTTATGCCGGTAAGCCCCGCCCCCATCGCGGTAAGCCCCGCCCCGGCTCCGACGCTATGCCATGCACTTTTGTTGCCAACTGTATCGGGCTTATGCCGGTAAGCCCCGCACCCATTGCGGGGCTTGTTTAAAAATACAAATGGCTTAGTGCAATGCCATCGAAATAACACGCCCCAGCGCCAAAAGACAAAAAGTTGTTGCGTCTGCTGAAGGAGTGGCAGTAATCTTGCATGTTGCCATGTACGCGGCTTAAGCCGGAGTACCCAGACGAACCTACACAATCACAGAGAACATTCAAACTCTTTGCAGATGTTGCCCTTAGTGGGATTTTGAACCCAGGACCACCGCCCTGCAAGGCTAGTGTGCTAACCACTGAGCCACCGTACTGCCTCTACAAAATTGTCATTTGAATGGGGGAATGTGTAAAAAAAATGGGGTTGCTATGCCATGAGAAGCAACAGCCGACCAAGCGCCAAAGGAAATGAAGTGTTGCGTCTGCTGAAGAGGTGGCAGATAGCATTGCATGTTGCCATAGTTGCAAACTTTATCGGGCATGAGGGGGGAGCGCGGTAAGCCCCGCCCCCCGGCTCCGACGCTATGCCATGCAGTGCATGTTGCCAGCCTTACGCGGGCTTATGCCGGTAAGCCCCGCCCCATCGCGGTAAGCCCCGCCTCCGGCTCCGACGCCATGCCATGCAGTGGCATGTTGCCAGCTGTACCGGGCTTATGCCGGTAAGCCCGCCCCATCGCGGTAAGCCCCGCCTCCGGCTCCGACGCCATGCCATGCAGTGGAATGTTGCCAGCTGTACCGGGCTTATGCCGTTAAGCCCCGCCCCCCATCGCGGTAAGCCCCGCCTCCGGCTCCGAGCCATGCTCAGTGCATGTTGCCAGCTGTACCGGGCTTAATGCCGGTACGCCCGCCCCCATCGCGGTAGCCCCGCCTCCGGCTCCGACGCTATCCCATGCAGTGCATGTTG
>NW_027209842.1:0-5361 GCF_027789765.1 Dendropsophus ebraccatus | reverse complement strand
TTTCGACTTGTCTTGTCCCTTTTGTTGCACGTACCCAGGCCAGGACTGTTGCCCAGTTGCCCGCTGCCATTTTAGGGCAATAGTGGCAAGTAGCAGGACAGTGGGTGGGGCGGAGCTTAGGGTACACTGTCCTGTGTCTCTCCTGCTTTCTCGAGTTTTTGCTCATTTCGAGTTTTTCACCCAAGTACATTAAAGGGGTTATCCAGCGCTACCGAATATGGCACTTTTTCTTCCAGGACACTCTTGTCTCCGTTTTCATGGGGTTATTGCTACTCAGTTCCATGAAGTGAATGGAGCTTAATTGAAAACCCACACCTGAACTGGACACAATGTATGGTGCTGTCTCTAGAAGAAAGTGGCCACGTTTTTGTAGTGCTGGATAACCCGCTTTAATCCCTGTTCTATGGTCCAACAGAATAACTACTTCTAACAGCACACTGCACAGCTTCCCTAAAGGTGGGTTCACACCTGTGAACTTCTCAGTGCGTGCCTTTCCGCCGGCTCCATAGACACCATTCTATGGGCCGTCTGTTTTCCGCATTCCGCCAGAAAGATTGAGTGTCAATTCTTTCGGCGGAATGCGGAATCCGTCCGTGCATAGAATGGTGTCTAGGCACGGGCTGAGAGGCGCACCGTGCGCAGTGCACAGCCGACGGAATTCGTGATTTATTCCGCGAGAATTCCTCAGTGTGAACCCACCCTCAATCTAACAACTAAAGCAGAAAAATTAAATAGAATTGTATTATGTACAATAACAATAAATTATAATATATCTACTCTCTACCTACCTACCTACCTATCTGCTAGCTGTGTGCGTAATACATGTATGACGTTTGTACTGCATGTTTTTAAAAGTTCCAGGTGTTTAGTGGCCAAGGAGACTGACAGCATCATTCCTTCCCTGTCTCCTTTACAATACATGCATGTGTGTGGGTAAATCAGATCACTATTTCCTATGATTTTCCCCACATACGCATTAGCTAGGGTTCACACTATGTATCTGTGCGGCTGTATTTGCGGGCGGTAATCATCGGCCAGTATTTTTCCGGTTAATGCGTATGCTGGAAAGTATACGATATAACGGCTGCACAGTGCACACTATGTATGATCCTACTGCCGATCGTTAAACTGACCCCGTAAAATGAACAAGACCGTTGTTTGCGGCTGGACTGTGCAAATTCATGCGTGGATTGGACAGGCGGTCCGTACGGAGTACTTAAAAAATAGCCGGCAATAATGCCGTAATGGCGATGCCTCTATAGTAAATATATTAATTAATAAAACACATTTTCTTTGTAATAAAGTCCCTTTCGTATTCAATAATTTAATTCTAACGAATCCATCATTGTGCAATTAAATATACTGTTGAAATAAATATATATTTATTATTAACATACGTATATATATATATATATAATATATAAATGATATTTATTTATATATTTTTTTGACAGTATATTTTAATTGCACAATGCTGGATTCGTTAGAATTAAATTATTGAACAACGAAACTGATTTTATTACACCAAATGTGTTTTATAATTAAATATTAATTATACAGGAAGCTCCATTAAGCTGTTAATTCATATTCCCGTAATAGAGCATTCTGTACTAATCCATCACTTTACTTTAATGAAAACATCAAATGTTTTTTTCTAATTATGTTATCACAATAGCATTATTAGAAGAAACATTTTGAATTATATGTGCGCTCAGCTGGATTGGCTGATCGCGAGCGCACATATAAAGAGCCGGTCCACAGTACAGTGACTTCATTGTGCTGCTGACCAGCAAAGAGGACACATCGGGGTGAGTATAAAGCTTCTCCCCAGCACTGGCACCCATCCCGCAAGGAAGGGGGGTCACTTACCACCTTCCTTGCTGGGATGGGTCAGTCTGACATCAGTCTGGCCCCCAAGAGTTAAGGGGGATGAAATACATCCTCCCTTAACCCCTTGGGGGCCAGACTGTAAGCAGCGATCTGTAAGATTCTGGCATACTGTAAGGTGCACAACACCGCTCACAATGATGGGTGTTGTGCTCCTGTTTGTGTGTTTTTTTGTGTGTTTTCTCCCTTTTTTGTTTTTCACATATTGTTATCCTGTGGTACGTCGGATTCGGTGGCTACGTCGATGACCCAGCGGTTGTTTGGTGTTTTTTTTTTAATAAATGGTCAATGAGGGGTGTGGGGGTGTTTTTATTTGAATAAAAACATTTTTTAACTTGTGTGTTGTCTTTATTTCTTTACTTTATAGACTTAGTAGTGGATAGCCGTCTAATAGACGGATCCATTACTAAGTCGGGCCTAGTGTTAGCGGTATAAATTGGCTAACACTAACCCCCCAATATTACCCAGTACCCAATGCCCCAGGGGTACTGGAAGAGCCGGTGCCAGTGGTCCCGGAGCGTCCAAATTGGCGCTCCTGGACTGGGGCGGCAGCAGGCTGGTAATATTTAGGCTGGGGAGGGCCTAAACCAATGGCTCTTCCCACCCTGGTTTTACCAGCTGCTGTCGCTTGGTTTTTTTAACCCGCTGGTTATAAAAATAAGGGGGACCCTATGCGTTTTTGTTTTTTTTTTATTTATATTTATTTTTTTAAAAAAAAATGCATAGGGTCCCCCCTATTTTTATAACCCCGGGTTAAAAACAAGCGACAGCAGCCTGGTAACACCATGGTGGAAGAGCCATTGTTTTAGGCCCTCACCCGGGCCTAAACAATGGCTCTTCCCACCCTGGTGTTACCAGGCTGCTGTCGCTTGTTTTTAACCCGGCTGGTTTAATCAATAGGGGGGACCCTATGCATTTTTTTTTAAATAAATAAATAATAAAAAAAACAAAACGCATAGGGTCCCCCCTATTTTTATAACCCACCGGGTTATAAAAACCAAGCGACAGCACTGGTAAAACCAGGTGGGAAGAGCCATTGGTTTTAGGCCTCTCCCCAGCCTAAATATTACCAGCCTGCTGCCGCCCAGTCCAGGAGCGCCAATTTTGACGCTCCGGGACCACTGGCACCGGCTCCTTCCCAGTACCCTGGTGGCATTGGGTACTGGGGTAATATTAGGTGGGTTAGTGTTAGCCAATTTATACCGGCTAACACTAGGCCCGACTTAGTAATGGATTCCGTCTATTAGACGGCTTCCACTACTAAGTCTATAAAGTAAAGAATAAAGACAACACACAAGTTAAAAATGTTTTTATTCAATAAAAAACCCCCACACCCCTCATTGACCATTTTATTTAAAAAAAAAAACACCAACCAACCGCTGGTCATCGACGTAGTCCCCGAATCCGCGTAATCCACAGGATAACAATATGTGAAAACAAAAGGGAGAAAACCACAAAAAACACACAACGAGCACAACACCCATCATTGTGAGCGGTGTTTGTGCACCTTACAGTATGCAGCATCTTTACAGATCGCTGCTTACAGTCTGGCCCCCAAGGGGTTAAGGGAGGATGTATTTCATCCCCCTTAACTCCTTGGGGCCAGACTGATGTCTCAGACCTGCCCCATCCCATCAAGGAAGGGTTAAGTGACCCCCTTCCTTGCTGGGATGGGTGCAGTGCTGGGGAGAGCTTTATACTCCCCCGATGTGTCCTCTTTGCTGGTCCTCAGCACAATGAAGTCACTGTACTTGTGGACCGGCTTTTATATGTGCGCTCAGCCGATCAGCCAATCAGCTGAGCGCACATATATTCAAATGTTTCTTCTAATAATGCTATTGTGATAATAATTATAAAAAAACATTTGATGTTTTTCATTAAGTAAGTGATGATTAGTACAGAATGCTCTATTACCGGAATATGAATTAACAGCTTAATGGAGCTTCCTGTACTAATTAATATTTAATTATAAAACACATTTGGTTGTAATAAATCAGTTTCGTTGTTCAATAATTTAATTCTAACGAATCCATCATTGTGCAATTAAATATACTGTCAAAATATATAAATAAATATAATTTATATATATTATATAATCTATATATATTATATATATTTTATTTTAACAGTATATTTATTGCACAATGATGGATTCGTTAGAATTAAATTATTGAATAACGAAAGGGACTTTATTACAAGAAATGTGTTTTATTAATTTAATATATTTACTATTAGAGGCATCGCCATTCGGCATATTGCCGGCTATTTTTTAAGTACTCCGTACGGACCGCCTGTCCAATCCACGGCCATGAATTTGCACAGTTCCAGCCGCAACCAACGGTCTTGTTCATTTTTTACGGGTTCCGTTTACGATCGGGCCGTAGGCTCATACATAGTGTGCACTGTGCAGCCGTATATCGTATACTTTCCAGCATACCATAACCGGAAAAATACGCCGTGATTTACCGCCCGCAATACAGCCCGCACAGATACTAGTGTGAACCTAGCCTATGCGTATGTTGGGGAAATCATAGGAATAGCTGATCTTGATTTACCACACACATGCATGTATTGTAAATGGAGACAGGGAAGAATGATGCTGTCAGTCTTCTCTGGCCACTACCACCCTTGAACTTTAAAACATGCAGTAACAACGTCATACATTATTACACACAGCTAGCCAGATAGGTAGTAGGTAGGTAGAGAGTAATATATTATATATTATTGTTATTGTACTATACATTCTTATTAATTTTTCTTGCTTTTAGTTGTTATATTGAGGGTGGGTTCACACTGAGTAATTCTCGCGGATAAATTCCACGGAATTCCGTCGGCTGTGCACGCGCACGGTGCGCCTCTCCGCCCGTGCCATAGACCCATTCTATGCACGGACGGATTCCGCATTCCGCCGAAGAATTGACACTTCAATTCTTTCTGCTGAATGCGGAAAACAGACGGCCCATAGAATGGTGTCTATGGAGCCGGCGGAAAGGCAGCACTGAGAATTCCTCAGTGTGAACCCACCCTTAGGTAATCTGTTGCAGTGTGCTGTTAGAAGTAGTTATTCTGTTGGACCATAGAAACGGTGATTAAAGGTGGTTTTCCATGCACTACAAAACGTGGCCACTTTCTTCTAGAGCAGCACCATACATGTGTCCAGTTCAGGTGTGTTTTCAATTAAGCTCCATTCACTTCAATGGACTGATTAGCATAACCCATGAAACTGGAGACAAGTGGTCCTGGAAGAAAGTGGCCATATTTCGGTAGCGCTGATACCCCTTTAATGTACTTTGGGTGAAAACTCGAAATGACAAAACTCGAGCAAGCAGGAGAGACACAGACAGTGTACCCTAAGCTCCGCCCCACCCACTGTCCCTGCCTACTTGCCACTATCTGCCTAAAATGGCAGCGGCAACTGGCAACAGCCCTGGCCTGGGTATGTGCAACAAAAGACAAGACAAGTCGAACAAACAC
>NW_027209841.1:0-5363 GCF_027789765.1 Dendropsophus ebraccatus | reverse complement strand
GCTTAGAATATCTGTGCCCTAACTTTGCCCACCCCTCCCGTCCCTCCTCCCCACCTTTTCATCGTTAGGAATGCCGCTGGAACATTTACTTCTGTCTAAACATTGCACAGGTGCTTAACCATCCAGCCCATGTGCCGGGCTGACACAGGTGAGGAATAGGAGACAATCTGCCTTGAACATTCCTAATGATGAGGAGGGATAGAGAGGTTGTGCCAGCCTAATGCATACACAATGTAGGCCACACCCATTGGGCACGGGGCTACAAGTTTAAAAGTTGTTTTTTTAGGACAATAACTGCATCACCTGCCAAATGGACTCCAGGACAGATCTTGGATTAAAAGCAGCTATCCGAAGGTACAAGTGGTTTGGGGGGGGGGGGGGGGTCAGATTGTGAGTACAGAGTCACTTTAAATATCCTCCTGCTCCAAATTTAGTGAACCTGTATATTACATCTCTCCTCTATCGTACCCGGCTATTGGAGGTGACAGCATAAATCACATGACTGGTTCATGACAGAACTCAATCTTCCAGAACCTCTGTTTGCTTTTACAAAACTACAACTCCCATCATTCCTTCAGTTTAACATGTTCAGAATGCCATATGATGGTAACCAGTGCCCAAATGTCAGTATTTTTCTGCATGTGCTGTCTGGGTGACATTGGCAGCTCCCTCATAAATACGGGGGCAGGTCAGGATCAACAGTCTTTTTTCCTATAGAGTTATATACATGCCTTTCATGCTAGGCTGGGAGACTGTGACAGCCCTGACTACCTTTACTGCAATAAAAATCTCAATTTATGGCTGCTGAGCTGTTCACCCATGTTTTTGCTTCATCTTGCTTTATGAATTTTAGAAGGCAAACCCAATCTGTCCTCTGACTAGTGGGTTTACTGTAGGGTAGTGCAGGGCATCTCCGCATTAAAGGTATGTTCACTCTGCTCGAATATGGTGCAATCCCGCCATGCTCCGTGTCCTACAGTGAGTGAATGAGAGGGCGCACGTGTCCGCTTCCTCCCCTCCCCTCTCTGCTCAAAGAAGTAACATGTCACTTTTTTGAGCGAAGAGCCGCGACAGGAGCGTGTGCTCTCCCATAGACGGGCAATGAGACACTGAGCGCGGCGGAAGTTCAGCTGCGGGATTCTGCCTGATTTGCTCAGTGTGAACATACCTAATTGTTTTGGCATATATGTACACAGGTGAGAATGCCATCAGCCACGCTGCTTCATAGTAAAACACATGCATTTGGCCTCATGGCACTCTCCCGCTACATGTGAACCCAGGCATGAAAGAGCTGCCTACCCACCGCCTGCCTAGCCCTGCCGCGCAGGACACCAGCCTTTTACTGCTGGAAGGAAGGATAATATCCGGATACAGGAAGGTTTCCTAGTAGTCGCTATAAAACTATGGAATTTGCCTTCTCAGCATCTGCAAAGTTATACTGTACATTTCATTCACCTAGGACTTGCGGGTTTACTAGTAGTACGAGTTATAATAATATTTCATAAGGATCCAGAAGACTGACTAGGTGGCCAGGAGGAAATGCTTCAGATTCCAAGACATGTTCCAGTGGTTTAAGACAGGTGTCTTCCTTTCTCAGTGTCCACTTTATTAGAATAAAATATTACATTCTCTACAGCAACATTGAAAAAAGTGGGAGAAGTGCATATATTGGTTGCTATTATATGTGATCGCCTTTAGCCAAAAAAAAAAAAAAAGTTTGATTTAATGAAGCATTGTATTGAGTACTCCTGGATTTTTAAAATTTTGCCCTTAAAATGCTCACTCATCACAACTACTCCAGCAGGGTCATCTGTTTCATCCCAGCTCTGCTGCATCCATACATTTTATTACTAACTAGAAGCTATGCGACTGCAAGTATGCTTCTGGGGAGCTGAACTGTTATCTAATCCAGTGCTTCTCAAACCGTGAGGTGGGCCTCACCGTGAGGCGCCCGTGGAG
The DNA here is from genome assembly GCF_027789765.1 of Dendropsophus ebraccatus. Classification (NCBI taxonomy): domain Eukaryota; kingdom Metazoa; phylum Chordata; class Amphibia; order Anura; family Hylidae; genus Dendropsophus; species Dendropsophus ebraccatus. Next base: position 3,404 of record NW_027209841.1, on the reverse strand, counting down.
GCCCAGCTAAGGAGCCAGTTTTTTACAAAACTAACTATGATCTGCACATTCCTCTAAAATCTCCATTTTAACATTAATTGATTTTGTACTTTCTTTATTAGTATATAGAGCTTGGGAGATGGATGAAAGGCAGCCCTAGCATTATTTTGAGCTTTTAAATGGACTTTTACCACAGATGGTGAGGCCCAGACACCCTCTTGGTCAGTCTGGTGAGGCCCAGGCATTGCCTTGGTCGGTTGGGTGAGGCTCCAGTAGAAATAGTTTGAGAAGCACTGATCTAATCCATTATATGGCTAGGTTCACAGTATGTAAAAATGACTATTTCTTAACAATTGTTATGAAACACGCCCATTGTTTTTTACATAGTGTGAACCTAGCCTATATGTGTGGCAGGATCTGTATAATATAATCAGTAACTGTGTTAAAGGGCCTATTCCACGGCCCAATTCGGCCGATTATTGCTCCGTGGAATAGAGCGAACGATCAGCCGATCGTGTCAACAGCTGATCGTTCATTTAGGTTCAAACCTAAAATCATCGTTCGCCACCAGCGCATCACTACGGTGGAATAGCAGAGCCCTGCGGCAAACCAACAATTTCAAAACATCATACATTACCTGTCTGGGCTGCAGGTCTTCTCCTTCTCTCCTGGTCCCGCGCCGCAGCAGCTTCAGAGCGGGGCTATCTAAATTGACAGACCGCTCAGCCAATCACTGGCCGGGACCGGGAGAGAAGGAGTAGACCTGCAGCCCGGACAGGTAATGTATGAAACAAGGGCTGCAAGAACATCGGTAACGATGATCATTTAGCGAGGGCTGCAGGGACATCGGGGCCGTGGAATAGGCCCAGTAAACGAGCGGCGATCTAGCAGATCGGTGCTCGTTAACCTCGTTGATCGGGCCCTGCTCGGCCCTTGGAATAGGACCCTAAAAGCTTGTGTGGAACCTTCCGTTCAGTTTAATCATATAGGAGGTTTTGCTGGCTGAGACGGTGACCCCCCCCCCCCCCCCCATTGAATGTCATGGGGGGGGGGGGTCATATGAACCACCTGATGTGGTGTGGGAATCCAGGAATCCACTGGCATTGGAAAACAAATGTCGCAATGTTTACTTTGCAGCTGGATTGCAAAAGGTACCAGTAGGAGTACCTTTAACCAGGACCTTAAAAGGGGTTATGCAGCGCTACAAAAACATGGCCACTTCCCCCTACTGTTGTCTCCAGTTTGGGAGGGGTTTTGAAACTCAGTTCCATTGAAGTAAATGGAGCTTAATTGCAAACTGCACCTGAACTGGAGACAACAGTAGGGGGAAAAGTGGCCATGTTTTTGTAGCGCTGGATAACCCCTTTAAGAAGGACCTTATACATGTCCCCAGTAGATATGATGTCATAGCCCGCCACCATGATTGTGATTAGTGGGCTCTCACTAGGCCCCTCCTTTGAGCAGATATATTGTGAGCGGTGTAATCTGGTCCTCCTAGGAGACAGCTGGGCTGTACAGTAATAATTCCAGTTGTCTTCTGTTTATTATTTGGATCTTTTTCAAAGCCTTCCAAGTCTCTTCCGTTACGACACAGAATATGGAGAAGGCTGCCCCTGCGTCAGCCTCATCCTTTGTGTGACCTTAGGTAAATCCTTTATTCTGCTTGGCTGTCTGTGTACCTGTATCACAACTCCTTGCTTTACTTTCCTGCAGACTGCCACGCAGACAAGGGACGCCGGCTGCCAAGATCCTCCACTGTGAACTCCTCTGGAATAGATTTCTGTCATATACTCTACTAGCTGTCATTGAAGGTTAACCTTCAGGGTAGCGGACTCCTCCCGTGTGTCGGTAGTAAATATTCTGTAGTCTGGGCACAAAACGCACTGGGCATTCCAGCAGATAGCAGGCTGGGGAAAGTTGCTTTCCCTTTTGAACCTGTTTTAGCCCCAGTGACACAGCTGGGATTATTTTCAGGTAGACGGCCGGGGGTAGACAAGCCGCCTTTGTGCAACCGGGCAGTCTGTGCCTCCGGTTTCAGCTTTCCTGCTCAGTCAGACAGGAGCGATGTGTTCCCAGTCATTGCTTATTGAATGGGAGTTTAGGGGTGGAGGGAGCACAAGGCTGAACAACTCCTCACTCTCATCACCCCCTTCCCTGCAGGAAGAAATGCGCTGAATAACAGTGTTTACTACATGTAGTCCATATACATTTAATGGCTGATCTGTATAGAATCTGCTCATCTGATGCTGGAAATCCAGCTGCTTCCCTGTAGAAGGGGATGAATCCTTAAAGGGTTATTCCATATCAGTGCATATACGGAATAATAGGGTTAAAAGCCAAAAGACCTTATATTTCCTATTAGGATTGTTTTTTTTTAAATTGCGTTTTCCCACTTATTTCCAAGCTACATTAGTGGGTAATATATCGGCGGCGGCAGCAGCATCAGGAGTACAAGATTCTGCTGTGTGCAATACTATAGCAAACTAAGTTGGATGGCTTATAGACTATGGCCTTAATGACACATCTAGTAACTTTTCAGAACTGAAAAAATGTGAAGGTGGAGGATTTAAATTAAGCTGTAAAAATACAGATACCATAGACTTCTATTGGCTATCCGTTCCGCCATTATGGTCTGAACAAACACATGTCCAATTTTCTAGGGATACTGTGAATAGCCCAATAGAAATGAATGGGCCCTAAACTTGCCAGTACTTGCAAATCCACAATAACAGTGAATAAGGCCTAAGGCGTATGCCTTTGAAGACAGCGATTGATTTGCGTAGGTGATACACGCAAGTGGTGATACTAGCCATACACAATAAGACAATAGAGACATAACTGCACGAGTGCGGCCACTGATGCTGAAATGTATTAGTGGCCATAATCATAGGTATTGCCACAAAAAACAAAGAATGAACACTAGATGAAGAAGAGAGTATTCTCTGCCAAATTGTACATCCTTTACAGTGTCATCCCCATTCTGAGAATAAGAACCCCCAGGCTCGCTTGTGGTGGCTGGAGGTGAAGTGGCAAACAGCCGAGTCAGCATTTTTTACGTAATCTGTGTTACCCCTATTTAATGGTAGTTTCATAAACAGCGTAGCACTGCAAGTTAAGTACATTCACATTTACCGGATCAGCAGCAGATTTGATGTTATGTTCAATCACTTAGTTACTGTTGGATTATAATTAATTTTTGCAAACACCTTTTACATTTTAAGGTTAAAGGGGTTATCCAGCGCTACAAAAACATGGCCACTTTTCCACCTACTGTTGTCTCCAGTTCAGGTGTGGTTTGCAATTAAGCTCCATTTACTTCAATGGAACTGAGTTTCAAAACCCCACCCAAACTGGAGACAACAGTAGGGAAAGTGGCCATGTTTTTGTAGCGCTGGATAACCCCTTTAAGGCTAGGTTCACACTGC
>NW_027209840.1:0-5489 GCF_027789765.1 Dendropsophus ebraccatus | reverse complement strand
GGCACAACATAGACTATCTATATCATAAAATCAAAGTCTGTCTGTCTTTCCTTCTGTCTGTCTGTCTGTCTGTCTGTCCTCTATAGACTTCCAAATGCCTGAACCGTTTGACCCCAAATTTGGCACATGATACATTATGGTGCCCGGAAGGTTATTGCGAAGTCCCGTCCCCGCCAGATGTACAGGAGGGAGGGGGAGGGGGAAGGGAGAGGCGCCTCATAGAGATGAATGGGGAAATCTCCTCACTGCAAACACAGGTGATATAATTAGCTGCAGCAGACACGGCAGTTTGAGCCTTAGCACCAATAGATTACTGCTTTCATTTTCACAAGGGATCAATGATTGCTAGGGAAGCTGCCTCACAACATCCACAGTAATAACCGTAGATCCCCTACTCCATCTATACAGTACATTATATACAGGACCCCCTACTCCATCCATACAGTACATTATATACAGGCACAACAGGTATACCAAACTGTGACTGGTAACACTGCTACACCAGACCTGACCAATACCGCCATACTGTGACTGTAACACTGTCATACCAGACTGACCAATACGCCATACTGTACTGGATAACACTGCCAGACCTGACCAATACCGCCATACTGTGACTTGATAACACCTCCTACCAGACCTGACCAATACCGCCATACTGTGACTGGATAACACTGTCATACCAGACCTGACCATACCGCCATACTGTGATTGGATAACACTGTCATATAAGACTCTGATCGGAGTTCTTCCCTTTTCATCTTCTTTTCCATTTGCCCTGTGCCGTTATGAGAACTTCTACAAGCAACAATCCACAGAATCTGCCAGACAGACATATTAGTCTCCACACTCTGTCACCATCCTCATCTCTCTACACACTGCACATCTGTATTGGCCCCTTATAGATAGCTCCCCCTGTATTACCCCCTTATAGATGGCTTCCCCCTGTATCCCCCCCCTTATAAGATGGCTCCCCCCTGTATCCCCCCCTTATAGATGGCTCCCCCTGTATCCCCCCCGTATAGATGGCTCCCCCTGTATAACCCCCTATAGATGGCTCCCCTAGTATTACCCCCTTATAGATGGCTCCCCCCTGTATTACCCCCTTATAGATGGCTCCCCCCTGTATTACCCCTTATAGATGCTCCCCCCTGTATTACCCCCTTATAGATGGGATCCCCCCTGTGTCCCTCCCCCGTATAGATGCTCTCCCCTGTATCCCCCCCGTATAGATGGCTTCCCCGTATTCCCCCCTTATAGATGGCTCCCCGTATTCCCCCCTTAATAGATGGCTCCCCCCTGTATCCCCCCCTATAGATGGCTCCCCCGGATTCCCCCCTTATAGATGGCTCCCCCCTGTATCCCCCCTCGAATAGATGGCTCCCCCTGTATCCCCCCCTATAGATGGCTCCCCCCTGTATCCCCCCCTCGTATAGATGGCTCCCCCTGTATCCCCCCCTATAGATGGCTCCCCCTGTATTCCCCCGTATCCCCCCCTCATATAGATGGCTCCCACCTGTATCCCCCCTTATAGATGGCTCCCCCTGTATTACCCCCTTATAGATGGCTCCCCCCTGTATTACCCCCTTATAGATGGCTCCCCCCCTGTATCCCCCCCCTTATAGATGGCTCCCCCTGTATCCCCCCCTATAGATGGCTCCCCCTGTATCCCCCCTATAGATGGCTCCCCCTGTATTACCCCCTTATAGATGGCTCCCCCTGTATTACCCCCCTATAGATGGCTCCCCCGTATTCCCCCCTTATAGATGGCTCCCCCCTGTATCCCTCCCTCGTATAGATGGCTCCCCCCTGTATCCCTTCCTATAGATGGCTCCCCCCTGTATCCCCCCGTAATCCCCCCCCCTCATCTATATGACTCCCCCCTGTATCCCCCCATCGTTAGATGGCTCCCCCCTGTATCCCCCCATCGTATAGATGGCTCCCCCCTGTATCCCCCCTCGTATAGATGCTCCCCCCTGTATCCCCCCCTCTCGTATAGATGGCTCCCCCCTGTATCCCTTCCTATAGATGGCTCCCCTGTATCCCCCCCCTCGTATAGATGGCTCCCCCCTGTATCCCCCCCTATAGATGGCTCCCCCTGTATTCCTACCCTATAGATGGCTCCCCCTGTATCCCCCCCTATAGATGGCTCCCCCTGTATCCCCCCTATAGATGGCTCATCCTGTATCCCCCCTATAGATGGCTCCCCCGTATTCCCCCCTTATAGATGGCTCCCCCCTGCACAGCAGATAAAAAAACAAACACCCACTCACCTATCACGCTCCCCCGCGCTGCTTCCTCTCCTCTTCTTGCCCACGGCTGATGCGTCGCTCCCCGGGGGATTCTCCAGGAGTGCACGCTATCCAGAAGCTCAGGGCCGGGAAGTCCGTACAGGAAGCCCAGCGACGCGCACTGAGGTTCCTGATGCGTGCGCTCCCTGAGATCCCCCGGCAAGCGACGCATCACCGGGGCCGGATTTCCTCTTGCGACCGCAAGCAAGAAAGTGCTTGCGGTCACAAGAGAGAATCCACACCTTTCCATGGTCCTCAGAACCTGTTCTCAATCCAGCCCCCCCGCCTCGTGTTACCTTAGCGCCCAGTTTCCCGAGCAGACGTCTGCAAGGACATGCTCGTTTTCTTGTCACTGACTGATCCGTCCGTAACTATTGTAAAGTGCACCGACAACGATACGGAGGAAAGACAGATGAGACCTAATCGCTCCCCGTCTGCATAGATGGCCGTGTTATCAAGGAGTATCCAGGGAAACTGGAGCATTTATCCTCTGAGGTGAGAGGATTGAGAACAGGTTCTGAGGACCATGGAAAGGTGTGGATTTCTCTCTTGTGACCGCAAGCACTTTCTTGCTTGCGGTCGCAAGAGGAAATCCGGCCCCGGCTGATGCGTCGCTTGCCGGGGGATTCTCAGGAGCGCACGCATCAGAACTCGTGCGCGCTCGCTGGGCTTCCTGTACCGGACTTCCCGCCTGAGCTTCTGGATATGTGGCACTCCTGGAGAATCCCCGGGGAGCGACGCATCAGCCGTGGGCAGAAGAGGAGAGGAAGCAGCGACGGGGAGCGCTGATAGGTGAGTTGGTGTTTTGTTTTTTTTTATCTGCTGTGCGGGGGAGCCATCTATAAGGGGGAATACGGGGGAGCCATCTATAGGGGGGATACAGAGGAGCCATCTATAGGGGGGATACAGGGGGGAGCCATCTATAGGGGGGGATACAGGGGAGGCCTCTATGGGTAGGAATACAGGGGGGAGCCATCTATAGGGGGGTATCAGGGGGGAGCCATCTATACGAGGGGGGATACAGGGGGAGCCATCTATAGGAAGGGATACAGGGGGGACCATCTATACGAAGGGGGGATACAGGGGGGAGCCATCTATACGAGGGTGGATGCAGGGGGGAGCATCTGTATACGATGGGGATACAGGGGGGAGCCTCTATACGATGGGGGATACAGGTGGGAGTCATCTATAGTGGGGGGGGGGATACGGGGGGTAATACAGGGGGAGCCATCTATAGGGGGTTATACAGGGGGAGCCATCTATACGAGGGAGGGATACAGGGGGGAGCCATCTATAAGGGGGGAATACGGGGGAGCCATCTATAGGGGGGTAATACGGGGGAGCCATCTATAGGGGGTAATACAGGAGGACCATCTTACGGGGGATACAGGGGGAGCCATCTATAATGGGAGGATACAGGGGGAGCGCCATCTATAAGGGGGGGGATACAGGGGAGCCATCTATACGGGGGTAATACAGGGGGGAGCCATCTATAGGGGGTAATACAGGGGAGCCATCTATAAGGGGGGATACAGGTGGGAGCCATCTATATTGAGGGGGGATACGGGGAATACAGGGGGATCCATCTATAGGGGGGGATACAGGGGAGCATCTATAACGAGGGGGGATACAGGGGGGAGCCATCTATAGGGGGTATACAGGGGGAGCCATCTATTCGAGGGGGATACAGGGGGGAGCCATCTATAAGGGGGGAATACGGGGGAGCCATCTATAGGAGGGGATACAGGGGGAGCCATCTATAAGGGGGTAGCCATCTATAAGGGGGGAATACGGGGAAGCCATCTATACGGGGGGATACAGGGGAGCCATCTATACGGGGGGGGGATACAGGGGGGAGCCATCTATAAGGGGTAATACAGGGGGAGCCATCTATAAGGGGGTAATACAGGGGGGAGCCATCTATAGGGTAATACAGGGGGAGCCATCTAATAAGGGGTAATACAGGGGGAGCCATCTATAGGGGTTATACAGGGGGAGCCATCTATACGGGGGATACAGGGGAGCCATCTATAGGGGGGATACAGGGGGAGCCATCTAATAGGGGGGGGATACAGGGGGAAGCCATCTATAAGGGGTAATACAGGGGGAGCTATCTATAGGGGCCAATACAGATGTGCAGTGTGTAGAGTATGAGATGGTGACAGAGTGTGGAGCCTAATATGTCTGTCTGGCAGATTCTGTGGATTTGTGGCTTGTAGAAGTTCTCATAACGGCACAGGGCAAATGGAAAAGAAGATGAAAAGGAAGAACTCCGATCAGAGTCTTATATGACAGTGTTATCCAATCACGTATGGCGGTATGTCAGGTCTGGTATGACAGTGTTATCCAGTCACAGTATGGCGGTATTGGTCAGGTCTGGTATGGAGGTGTTATCAAGTCACAAGTATGGCGGTATTGGGTCAGGTCTGGCAGTGTTATCCAGTCCACAGTATGGCGGTATTGGTCAGGTCTGGTATGACAGTGTGTATCCAGTCACAGTATGGCGGTATTGGTCCAGGTCTGGTGTAGCAGTGTTACCCCAGTCACAGTTTGGTATACCTGGTTGTGCCCTGTATATACTGTACTGTATGGATGGCGTAGGGGTCCTGTATATACATGTACTGTATAGATGGAGTAGGGGATCTACCGTTTATTACTGTGATGTTGTGAGGCAGCTTCCCTAGCAATCATTGCTCCCTGTGAAAATGAAAGCAGTAATCATATATGGTTGCTAAGGCTCCAACTGCCGTGTCTGCTGCAGCTAATTATATCACCTGTGTTTGCATGAGGAGATTTTCCCATTCATCTCTATGGGCGCCTCTCTTCCCCCTCCCCCTCCCCTCCTGTACATCTGGCGGGGACGGGACCTTCGCAATAACCTTCCCGGGCACCCGCAATGTATCTATGTGCCAAATTTGGGGTCAAACGTTCATGCATTTGGAAGTCTATAAGGAGACAGACAGACAGACAGACAGACAGAAGGAAAGACAGACAGACTTTGATTTTTATGATATAGATAGTCATGTTGTTGCCCCTCTGTTGTTTTGCCCTTCTCTATATATAAGCCATGTTGTTTCCCTGTATATTGTATTATACAGTTATACATACAGGGAAACAACATGGTTCTCATATATAATAGTCATGTTGTTGCCCCTCTGTATAGATGAGACATGTTGCACTGGTGTGACAATAACCCTG
>NW_027209839.1:0-5507 GCF_027789765.1 Dendropsophus ebraccatus | reverse complement strand
CCTTCCTTGCTGTTCATATTCGGAGGGGGCTATTTCAGTTCTCACCTCAGGCAGCAGAAAAGCTAGAATCGGGTACATAAAACAAAAAACAAACAAACTATTATTTGCAACCGCTCTGAGGTCCAACACTGGAAGTTCTCTGATGATCTCTGTACTGTGCTGTGGAGTATGTTGGTGCTATATGAAATATATAAATGAAAATGATGAGAAGTCTATAAGTGTTCCTCTGGGACCTTATTGTGGATGGTAGGACTAGGCATTGTGACCCTGGAATGATTCTGTGCTCATCTATAGCAGATAACAGAACGATACCATCATAGTAGAATAATAATAATAATAATAATAATGAATATAATAGCGACAACAGATTCTGCAGCACCTTACAATTCTGGGGGACATATATTGACAAAAATCAGACATTATAGAGATACATATATAATATCCATACATAAGGATACATTCATGAGCTTACAGACTATTAGTATACTTTTAATTGTTCTCTTGATCAGCATGAAGTATCAATACCCGTGACCTGAAGTACCTCCGGTATGCCCTCATCCCTCTGGAATGCATTACAGTCAGGCACATGAAAGAGGTTATTGACAGGCAGCGTTGTTCGTCACAGTGTGTCTTCTGTGAAAGTCACTTCCTCTCATAAAAAGGAACTGAAGACTTTACATTCACTTAAATATAAAACATCTCTGGACGCATCACATGATAACCACGTGATCCGGTCAGGGAGGGCAGGGGGTGTATACTGGTGCAATGGGGAACAGATGGAGGTCATGTGACCAGGTCTGTGTCTAGGGGGTGTCAAGCACATATACAGTTAACTGACGGTCTCCGCACATTGGGATCCAGGACCTGCTCTACTGTATGTGTTTGCATTTTGATGCATTGTAAGGGGCGGCGTCCCTTGTGGCACACTTCCATCAGCAGATAGAGGGAACTATTTTTCTGCTATGTCTGCGGCTTTTCTGATGCCTTTCTGATGTGCGCTTACTGTCCCTGGTTTATTTCCTGACACTATTCTGTGTATCCTCCTCTTCTCCTCGTCCTCACTCTCCCTGCAGCTGGAAGTGTTTCCTCTCTGTGCCGCAGAGAAGGGGGGAGGGAGGAAGTCACAAGCTGGAGAGACACACACATACTTGTGTGGGATGCACTGAAACTCTACAGTGCAACATCAGCCCCCAACATCTGTATTTCCTCCGCCTCTCATTCTCTCTGCCTTTGGCATCCTCTGATTTTTGGCCTTCTGTTCTCCATTCTTTGCACTTTTACCTCCCCCTCTCCTATTTGGACTCATTGTCCCTTCTGAATGTCCCCTCCTGAGACAGCCTGGAGGACAGCGTGTCAGCTGGGGATGTGGAGATCGGGGTAAGATGAATTTATTCTTTAATATGGGATAGACGTTCGCTATAGAATAATGCATATGATAATAATCTACATATATATGCAATGGATTCTTCTTAAAATAATGCAGATTGCTGGCCGTCAGATGACAGCTAGCAAGGCTTCACAAATCCATGCATAACTTTACTGCCCCTTTAGTAGCCAATAATATAGAACATGATGTCTTTGTGTACTCATTTAGATCACCGGCTTGTGGCTGCCTAGTACTACAAGACTCAGCAGTCTTTACCAGTTCTGCAGACACCGTCTTCTTATTTCTTCTCCTTGAACGCTGAAATATGTCTCATTATATTGTGTATAGTAAATGTTTGCCAAAGGTAGTTGAGCTGAGTTTGTCATTTACCATAGAGAATTGTGTTCTTTTATATTAGACCGCAGGTGCAGATGTAGTTAACTAACACGTTCAGCCCTGCTACTTCTGTGATCTGGAAAAATAAGTAGCTGACCCAACAGAAAAGATGACAAGCGTGATCTGGTTGTACTGTATGTGTTTCTAGCTGGTGGGGCGGTGTTGGGTGTTCATTGATTGAGGATATAGATTTCTCTCATTGAGAAAGCGACTTTCTATGTGAATGGCAGGAAATTTCATTCAGAGGCGGCTTCCTGGAGGGAATACCATTCTCTTTCCTTGCATATGTTGTTCTCTTGGGACTGACATTGTGTCTATTATTTCTACAGGCAGACCTCTCTTGTAGATGGGGGTCCCAGCTCCACTGCCTCCTCATCTGAGGAATGGATGGCTTCCCCAAGACCAGAATCTCCAAGACCCATTGCTGAGCGGCCAAAAGATACCCCAACCTATGACCTATCTCGCCTACGCAGCTCCTCGGTGGAAATAAGAGAGAAGGGCTCGGAAATTCTGAGAGATGAGCTTCTGAAAGCCCAGAAGGTAACACTGTACTATGGGTTTGTGTCATCTGTTATAGTAATGCACATAGGAAGAAGCCATCTGTATAATATTACTGTGTGCATGAGATTAGCGTCCTTGTGTTCTGTACAGGGTGGGGACCTACACAGAGGGTGTGTGAGGACAGATAACTTCATCCATCCTTGAAGTAGTTCTATGCAATGACACAACAGAGCACTAAGGGGCCTATTTATCATTTGCACTTTTATTTGGCGCTTGCACACCTATTATGTGCCGAGCAAAAACTCACAGACCTTGCTCCAAATTTATCATTAGGAACACGGGCTTTGAGGAAACCTAAACGTGCACTTAAAGTGGTTAAGGGATTAAAGAAGCATGGCTCCTTTTTTTAGGAGCAGCACCACACCTGTACATAGGTTGTGTCTGGTATTGCAGCGCGGGGATTTGCCATTGGAAAGATTTTGATAACCTCTTAATCTCTTCCAATGTGAAATCCCGGCGCTGCAATACCAGACACAACTATGTACAGGTGTGGTGCTGCTCCTAAAAAAAAGGAGCCATGCTTCTTTAATCCCTTAAACCACTTTAAGTAAGCACGTTTAGGTTTCCTCAAAGCCCGTGTTCCTAATGATAAATTTGGAGCAAGGTCTGTGAGTTTTTGCTCGGCACATAATAAGGTGTGCAAGCGCCAAAATAAAAAGTGCAAATGATAAATAGGCCCCTTAGTGCTCTGTTGTGTCATTGCATAGAAACTACTTCAAGGATGGATGAAGTTATCTGTCCTCACACACCCTCTGTGTAGGTCCCCACCTGTACAGAACACAAGGACGCTAATCTCATGCACACAGTAATATTATACAGATGGCTTCTTCCTATGTGCATTACTATAACAGATGACACAAAACCATAGTACAGTGTTACCTTCTGGGCTTTCAGAAGCTCATCTCTCAGAATTTCCGAGCCCTTCTCTCTTATTTCCACCGAGGAGCTGCGTAGGCGAGATAGGTCATAGGTTGGGGTATCTTTTGGCCGCTCAGCAATGGGTCTGGAGATTGGTCTTGGGGAAGCCATCCATTCCTCAGATGAGGAGGGGCAGTGGAGCTGGGGACCCCCATCTACAAGAGAGGTCTGCCTGTAGAAATAATAGACACAATGTCAGTCCCAAGAGAACAACATATGCAAGGAAAGAGAATGGTATTCCTCCAGGAAGCCGCCTCTGAATGAAATTCCTGCCATTCACATAGAAAGTCGCTTTCTCAATGAGAGAAATCTATATCCTCAATCAATGAACACCAAACACCGCCCCACCAGCTAGAAACACATACAGTACAACCAGATCACGCTTGTCATCTTTTCTGTTGGGTCAGCTACTTATTTTTCCAGATCACAGAAGTAGCAGGGCTGAACGTGTTAGTTAACTACATCTGCACCTGCGGTCTAATATAAAAGAACACAATTCTCTATGGTAAATGACAAACTCAGCTCAACTACCTTTGGCAAACATTTACTATACACAATATAATGAGACATATTTCAGCGTTCAAAGGAGAAGAAATAAGAAAGACGGTGTCTGCAGAACTGGTAAAGACTGCTGAGTCTTGTAGTACTAGGCAGCCACAAGCCGGTGATCTAAATGAGTACACAAAGACATCATGTTCTATATTATTGGCTACTAAAGGGGCCAGTAAAGTTATGCATGGATTTGTGAAGCCTTGCTAGCTGTCATCTGACGGCCAGCAATCTGCATTATTTTAAGAAAGAAATCCATTGCATATATATGTAGATTATTATCATATGCATTATTCTATAGCGAACGTCTATCCCATATTAAAGAATAAATTCATCTTACCCCGATCTCCACATCCCACCAGCTGACACGCTGTCCTCCAGGCTGTCTCAGGGAGGGGACATTCAGAAGGGACAATGAGTCCAAATAGGAGGAGGGGGGAGGTAAAAGTGCAAAGAATGGAGAACAGAAGGCCAAAAATCAGAGGATGCCAAAGGCAGAGAGAATGAGAGGCGGAGGAAATACAGATGTTGGGGGTGATGTTGCACTGTAGAGTTTCAGTGCATCCCACACAAGTATGTGTGTGTCTCTCCAGCTTGTGACTTCCTCCCTCCCCCTTCTCTGCGGCACAGAGAGGAAACACTTCCAGCTGCAGGGAGAGTGAGGACGAGGAGGAAGAGGAGGATACACAGAATAGTGTCAGGAAATAAACCAGGGACAGTAAGCGCACATCAGAAAGGCATCAGAAAAGCCGCAGACATAGCAGAAAAATAGTTCCCTCTATCTGCTGATGGAAGTGTGCCACAAGGACGCCGCCCCTTACAATGCATCAAAATGCAAACACATACAGTAGAGCAGGTCCTGGATCCCAATGTGCGGAGACCGTCAGTTAACTGTATATGTGCTTGACACCCCTAGACACAGACCTGGTCACATGACCTCCATCTGTTCCCATTGCACCAGTATACACCCCCTGCCCTCCCTGACCGGATCACGTGGTTATCATGTGATGCGTCCAGGAGATGTTTTATATTTAAGTGAATGTAAAGTCTTCAGTTCCTTTTTATGAGAGGAAGTGACTTTCACAGAAGACACACTGTGACGAACAACCGCTGCCTGTCAATAACCTCTTTCATGTGTGCCTGACTGTAATGCATTCCAGAGGATGAGGGCATACCGGAGGTACTTCAGGTCACGGGTATTGATACTTCATGCTGATCAAGAGAACAATTAAAAGTATACTAATAGTCTGTAAGCTCATGAATGTATCCTTATGTATGGATAATTATATATGTATCTCTATAATGTCTGATTTTTGTCAATATATGTACCCCCAGAATTGTAAGGTGCTGCAGAATCTGTTGTCGCTATTATATTCATTATTATTATTATTATTATTATTCTACTATGATGGTATCGTTCTGTTATCTGCTATAGATGAGCACAGAATCATTCCCAGGGTCACAATGCCTAGTCCTACCATCCACAATAAGGTCCCAGAGGAACACTTATAGACTTCTCATCATTTTCATTATATATTTCATATAGCACCAACATACTCCACAGCACAGTACAGAGATCATCAGAGAACTTCCAGTGTTGGACCTCAGAGCGGTTGCAAATAATAGTTTGTTTTTTTTGTTATGTACCCGATTCTAGCTTTTCTGCTGCCTGAGGTGAGAACTGAAATAGCCCCCTCGAATAGAACAGCAAGGAAGT
>NW_027209838.1:0-5517 GCF_027789765.1 Dendropsophus ebraccatus | reverse complement strand
TTATACATGATGTTCCAGCTGCTGATGCATGCTAAATACTGGTGCGGGGTCCCAGTTATACATGATGTTCCAGCTGGCTGATGCCATGCTAATACTGGATGCGGTGGTCCAGTTTATACATTATGTTCCAGCTGCTGATGGCCATGCTGATACTGGTGCGGGGTCCCAGTTATACATGATGTTCCAGCTGCTGATGCCATAGGTAATACTGGTGCGGGTTCCCAGTTATACATGATGTTCCAGCTGCTGATGCCATGCTAAATACTGTGCGGGGTCCCAGTTATACATGATGTTTCCAGCTGCTGATGCCATGCTAATACTGGTGCGGGGGTCCCAGTTATACAATATTTCCAGCTGCTGATGCCATGCTAATACTGGTGGCGGGTCCAGTTATACATGATGTTCCAGCTGCTGAATGCCATGCTAATACTGGTGCGGGGGTCCCAGTTATAAATATTTCCATCTCTGAAAAAAAAAATTGGCCATGCAATTACTGTGCGGGGTCCCGAATTATACTGATGTTCCAGTGCTGATGCCATGCTAATACTGTTGGCGGGGATCCCAGTTATACATGATGTTCCAGCTGCTGATGCCATGCTAATACTGGTGGGGGGTCCCTAGTTATAACATGATGTCCAGCTGCTGATGCCATGGCTTCATACTGGTGCGGGGTCCCAGTTATACATGATGTTCCAGCTGCTGATGCCATGCTAATACTGGTGCGGGGTCCCAGTTTATACATTATGTTCCAGCTGCTGATGCCATGCTAATACTGGTGCGGGGTCCCAGTTATACATGATGTTCCAGCTGCTGATGCCATGCTAATACTGGTGGCGGGGTCCCAGTTTACATGATGTTCCAGCTGCTGATGCCATGCTAATACTGGTGCGTGGGTCCCAGTTATACATAGATGTTCCAGCTGCTGATGCCATGTATACTGGTGCGGGGTCCCATTATACATGATGTTCCAGCTGCTGATAGAAGCCATGCTAATACTGGTGCGGGGTCCATCTACATAGAATGTTCCAGCTGCTGTGATGCCATGCTAATCCTGGTGCGGGGTCCCAGTTATACATGATGTTCCAGCTGCTGATGCCATGCTAATACTGGTGCAGGGGTCCCAGTTATACATGATGTTCCAGCTGCTGATGCCATGCTAATAACTGGTGCGGGGTCCCAGTTATACATGATGTTCCAGCTGCTGATGCCATGCTAATACTGGTGCGGGGTCCCAGTTATACATGATGTTCCAGCTGCTGATGCCATGCTAATACTGGTGCGGGGTCCCAGTTATACATGATGTTCCAGCTGCTGATGCCATGCTAATACTGGTGCGGGGTCCCAGTTATACATGATGTTCCAGCTGCTGATGCCATGCTAATACTGGTGCGGGGTCCCAGTTTACATTATGTTCCAGCTGCTGATGCCATGCTAATACTGGTGCGGGGTCCCAGTTATACATGATGTTCCAGCTGCTGATGCCATGCTAATACTGGTGCGGGGTCCCAGTTATACATGATGTTCCAGCTGCTGATGCCATGCTAATACTGGTGCGGGGTCCCAGTTATACATGATTGTTCCAGCTGCTGATGCCATGCTAATACTGGTGCGGGTCCCAGTTATACATGATGTTCCAGCTGCTGATGCCATGCTAATACTGGTGCGAGGGCCCAGTTATACATGATGTTCCAGCTGCTGATGCCATGCTAATACTGGTGCGGGGTCCCAGTTATACATGATGTTCCAGCTGCTGATGCCATGCTAATACTGGTGCGGGGTCCCAGTTATACATGATGTTCCAGCTGCTGATGCCATGCTAATACTGGTGCGGGGTCCCAGTTATACATGATGTTCCAGCTGCTGATGCCATGCTATACTGGTGCGGTCCCAGTTATACATGATGTTCCAGCTGCTGATGGCCATGCTAATACTGGTGCGGGGTCCCAGTTATACATGATGTTCCAGCTGCTGATGCCATGCTGATACTGGTGCGGGGTCCCAGTTATACATGATGTTCCAGCTGCTGATGCCATGCTATACTGGTGCGGGGTCCCAGTTATACATGATGTTCCAGCTGCTGATGCCATGCTAATACTGGTGCGGGGTCCCAGTTATACATGATGTTCCAGCTGCTGAGCCATGCTAATACTGGTGCGGGGTCCCAGTTATACATGAGTTCCAGCTGCTGATGCCATGCTAATACTGGTGCGGGGTCCCAGTTATACATGATGTTCCAGCTGCTGATGCCATGCTAATACTGGTGGGGGTCCCAGTTATACATGATGTTCCAGCTGCTGATGCCATGCTAATACTGGTGCGGGTCCCAGTTATACATGATGTTCCAGCTGCTGATGCCATGCTAATACTGTGCGGGGGTCCCAGTTATACATGATGTTCCAGCTGCTGATGCCATGCTATACTGGTGCGGGGTCCCAGTTATACATGATGTTCCAGCTGCTGATGCCATGCTAATACTGGTGCGGGGTCCCAGTTATACATGATGTTCCAGCTGCTGATGCCATGCTAATACTGGTGCGGGGTCCCAGTTATACATGATGTTCCAGCTGCTGATGCCATGCTAATACTGGTGGTGCGGGGTCCCAGTTATACATGATGTTCCAGCTGCTGATGCCATGTAATACTGGTGCGGGGTCCCAGTTATACATGATGTTCCAGCTGCTGATGCCATGCTAATACTGGTGCGGGGTCCCAGTTATACATGATGTTCCAGCTGCTGATGCCATGCTATACTGGTGCGGGGTCCCAGTTATACATGATGTTCCAGCTGCTGATGCCATGCTAATACTGTGCGGGGTCCCAGTTATACATGATGTTCCAGCTGCTGATGCCATGCTATACTGGTGCGGGGTCCCAGTTATACATGATGTTCCAGCTGCTGATGCCATGCTAATACTGGTGCGGGGTCCCAGTTATACATGATGATGTTCCAGCTGCTGATGCCATGCTATACTGGTGCGGGTCCCAGTTATACATGATGTTCCAGCTGCTGATGCCATGCTAATACTGGTGCGGGTCCCAGTTATACATGATGTTCCAGCTGCTGATGCCATGCTAATACTGGTGGCGGGTCCCAGTTATACATGATGTTCCAGCTGCTGATGCCATGCTAATACTGGTGCGGGGTCCCAGTTATACATGATGTTCCAGCTGCTGATGCCATGCTAATACTGGTGCGGGGTCCCCGTTATACATGATGTTCCAGCTGCTGATGCATGCTAATACTGGTGCGGGGTCCCAGTTATACATTATGTTCCAGCTGCTGATGCCATGCTAATACTGGTGCGGGGTCCCAGTTATACATGATGTTCCAGCTGCTGATGCCATGCTAATACTGGTGCGGGGTCCCAGTTATACATGATGTTCCAGCTGCTGATGCCATGCTAATACTGGTGCGGGTCCCAGTTATACATGATGTTCCAGCTGCTGATGCCATGCTAATACTGGTGCGGGGTCCCAGTTATACATGATGTTCCAGCTGCTGATGCCATGCTAATACTGGTGCGGGGTCCCAGTTATACATGATGTTCCAGCTGCTGATGCCATTGTAATACTGGTGCGGGGTCCCAGTTATACATTATGTTCCAGCTGCTGATGCCCAGCTAATCTGGTGGCGGTCCCAGTTATACATGATGTTCCAGCTGCTGATGCCATGCTAATACTGGTGCGGGGTCCCAGTTTACATGATGTTCCAGCTGCTGATGCCATGCTAATACTGGTGCGGGTCCCAGTTATACATGATGTTCCAGCTGCTGATGCCATGCTAATACTGGTGCGGGGTCCCAGTTATACATGATGTTCCAGCTGCTGATGCCATGCTGATACTGGTGCGGGGTCCCAGTTATACATGATGTTCCAGCTGCTGATGCCATGCTAATACTGGTGCGGGGGTCCCAGTTATACATGATGTTCCAGCTGCTGATGCCATGCTAATACTGGTGCGGGGTCCCAGTTATACATGATGTTCCAGCTGCTGATGCCATGCTAATACTGGTGCGGGGTCCCAGTTATACATGATGTTCAGCTGCTGATGCCATGCTAATACTGGTGCGGGGTCCCAGTTATACATGATGTTCCAGCTGCTGCATGCCATGCTGATACTGGTGCGGGTCCCAGTTATACATGATGTTCCAGCTGCTGATGCCATGCTAATACTGGTGCGGGGTCCCAGTTATACATTATGTTCCAGCTGCTGATGCCATGCTAATACTGGTGCGGGGTCCCAGTTATACATGATGTTCCAGCTGCTGATGCCATGCTAATACTGTGCGGGGTCCCAGTTATACATGATGTTCCAGCTGCTGATGCCATGCTGATACTGGTGCGGGTCCCAGTTATACATGATGTTCCAGCTGCTGATAGCCATGCTATATACTGGTGCGGGGTCCCAGTTATACATGATGTTCCAGCTGCTGATGCCATGCTAATACTGGTGCGGGGTCCCAGTTTATACATTGATGTTCCAGCTGCTGATGCCATGCTAATACTGGTGCGGGGTCCCAGTTATACATGATGTTCCAGCTGCTGATGCCATGCTGAATACTGGTGCGGGGTCCAGTTATACATTATGTTCAGCTGCTGATGCCATGCTAATACTGGTGCGGGGTCCCAGTTATACATGATGATTCCAGCTGCTGATGCCATGCTAATACTGGTGCGGGTCCCAGTTATACATGATGTTCCAGCTGCTGATGCCATGCTAATACTGGTGCGGGTCCCCAGTTATACATGATGTCCAGCTGCTGATGCCATGCTAATACTGGTGCGGGGTCCCAGTTATACATGATGTTCCAGCTGCTGATGCCATGCTATACTGGTGCGGGGTCCCAGTTATACATGATGTTCCAGCTGCTGATGCCATGCTAATACTGGTGCGGGGTCCCAGTTATACATGATGTTCCAGCTGCTGATGCCATGCTAATTACTGGTGCGGGGTCCCAGTTATACATATGTTCCAGCTGCTGATGCCATGCTAATACTGGTGCGGGGTCCCAGTTATACATGATGAGTTCAGCTGCTGATGCCATGCTAATTACTGGTGCGGGTCCAGTTATACATGATGTTCCAGCTGCTGATGCCATGATAATACTGGTGCGGGGTCCCAGTTATACTTTGTTTCCAGCTGCTGAAGAGCCAACAAAATGGCTAATACTGGTGCGCGGGGTCCCAGTTATACATTATGTTCCAGCTGCTGATGCCATGCTAATACTGGTGCGGGTCCCAGTTATACATTATGTTCCAGCTGCTGATGCCATCAATACTGGTGCGGGGTCCCAGTTATACATATGTTCCAGCTGCTGATGCCATGCTAATACTGGTGCGGGGTCCACCAGTTATACATGATGTTCCAGCTGCTGATGCCATGCTAATAACTGGTGCGGGGTCCCAGTTATACATGATGTTTCCACTGCTGATGCCATGCTCATACTGGTGGCGGGGTCCCAGTTATACATTGATATTCCGCTGCTGATGCCATGCTGATACTGGTGCGGGGTCCCA
>NW_027209837.1:0-5587 GCF_027789765.1 Dendropsophus ebraccatus | reverse complement strand
ATTTCATTTTGAACTTATCATTAATGAACTACCCATCACTAGTCTACTCCCTAGATGGTCACAGCAAAAACAGCAGATGCTTTAAAACCGGTTTAGGCAAGTTCTTAAATAAAATATAAAGGCGTATGCATGAATACAGAATTTAACCATCCATCCCCCTCCTACTTGAACTTTACTCCATGTTTGATAAATCACCTCTATAAAGTGAAACTGGCTTAGTTGCCCCTAGCAACCAATCAGATTCCACCTTCCAAAGAGTCTGAGTTATGAAAGGTGGAATCTGATTGGTTGCTAGGGCAACTGAGCCAGTTTACTTTACACCATGTTTGATAATCTCCCACTCTGTGCTGTCTTTTTTTGTCAAATTTCACCAGGCTCCCTTATCCTTCACAGTGTACAGACAGGCTAGCTGCCGACATATCAATCTTCATTCATTGCTGCTTTTAAATTCTGAAGTCCTGGTCCTAATGGCCTAGAGACCTCTTTGAAGCTTCAAGTGGCAGCAAGCAGAATAGACGAGCTTCCACCAGGCCAGCCTGTGAACTAAAGGTGGCCATACATCTTCAATACCTGATAACCGACCTCCCCATGCAATAGAACGTTCAGCATGGCTGAGCATTCCTGTGTTCCTAAGCGTTAAGCCGGAGGGCCGTGATTTATCTCTCCCTGAACAAAGGGGACAGGCAGTTTTTCTAACAACCCCCTGACATCTGTCTGTTGGAAAGGTACAGCTGACAAGAGTAAAAGGTGTATGGGGACCTTAAACTTGACAGCACTGGCAGCCTGTCCCTTATTTGCTACCTGGAGAACAATACTTGTTTCATGGTAGATGAGGCCATGCACACACCTAAACACATATACACTCATACATGTACATAAAACACATACACACTCTTATAATGGCCACTAACCCTTTCATAGTTTAGAGTGTGGAGACATTGATGGAGGAACTAAAGTGCTGGGAAGCACACTCAGTGCCTTGTTAAATCTACAGTTGCAGATTTGGGACCGCTGGCATCATTAGGCATTAACAGGCAAAATGTCTGGCTCAATACAATACTGATGTCTACTAATGCTGCCCAGTCCCATGTTTGTCATTGGCTCTTTTGGTATGTGCCACCTTTTGCAGCAGAAAAGAGAATACTCAGGAGAGTGCACAGGACACAGTACATTTTGGAGGGGGGGGGGGGGAATGCACTACCTCTTCTGTTTTACCACAAGCTGGCCCCTTTTCAACCCACAAGGCAGAAAGTCCATGATGTTCCCTCTCTCTGAGTTGCTTAGCACATCCTGAACTCTTTCTTCATTTTACAGTGTTAGGGCGGGTTCACACTACAGAATTCTCGTGGACAATGTCCGCGGAATTCCGTCAGCTGTCCGCCTGCACATCTGGGCGCCTTTCAGCCGGCGTATTCCGCTATACGCTGAAAGAAGTGACATGAATAGTGTCTATGGAGCCGGCGGAAAAGGGCGTGCCCGTGCGGGCGAACAGTTGACAGAATTCCGCAGACATTGTCTGCAAGAATTCCGTATTGTGAACCTGCCCTAACAGTGCTACTACTCCCCCCTAATTCTCACTTGGAAGCAGTGGCTGTAGACCTACCAAGGAGGAACACGAAAAAACAACAGAAGAATCCTCATCCGATAAGTCGTCAGTCCAACCCAATTTATTGCCAATACAACAGCAATGTCAACAAAGTTCCCGCAACTTCTGCATAAAATTCTATCTACAGTTGTCACTGTCATAAGGCTATGTTCACATGTAGCAAGAGTGGCGAATTCCCCAGCCTCCCTGTCATTAATGACAGTGTATAGAAGACTCATGCGTCTCCTCTCTCATTGCTGAAGTACAAAAATGTTCATTCTTAAGCGCGGAGAAAGGAGCCGCGCAAGCCTCCCATAGATTGTCATTATGACAGGGAGGCTGGCGAAGAATTCCGCCAAGGGATTTCACCACTTTTGCTACGTGTGAACGTAGCCTAACTAGGACTCAATTTGACTCAAGTCGAAGAAAGGATGTAGCAGTAAATACCACCATGTTTATCTGAAGACAAGTAGAGGTACAACGGCAACTCACCAAGGTAGAGCGAAAAATCAGATGCTTTATTTCAGGGACAGAGCAGTGTACAAACAAGCGGTGCGTTCCACAGATAAGAGCAACGACGTTTCGCGCTTGCGCGCTTCAACTGGCTCACTGAAGCGCGCATGCGCGAAACGTCGTTGCTCTTATCTGTGGACGCACCGCTTGTTTGTACACTGCTCTGTCCCTGAATAAAGCATCTGATTTTTCGCTCTAAATTGGTGAGTTGCCGTTGTACCTCTACTTGTCTTCAGTTGTTCAGTGGACTTTGGTCTTTTACAATGAGCACCACCTGAGCGGCTATGTGCTATATGGAACGCTGGACTGTTGGGAGTGTGTTGAGTGTCGTAGTGCCTGCTTTTTGCCCCTATTCCACGGGTCGTTTTAGAGGAGCAAACGAGCGCTATTAGCGCTCGTTTGCTCCTCGTTCGCCGCTCGCTGCCGCCACTATTCAACGCGGCGTCAGCGAGCAGGTGAGTGCGGGAGGGGCTGCTCGGAGGATCGCTGATCGTCCGTGCAGCCCATAGGATATAGCAGCGTCTGCTGCCGCTGCTCCTATTCAACGGAGCGACGGCAGCAGATCGCTGCTATATCAGTCGCTTGTTTTTCAACATGTTGAAAAACAAGCGACTGCAACGATCAGCCGACATGAACGATGTCGGCTGATCGTTGCACTCTATTCCACGGAACGATTATCGCCCGTAGGGGTCGATATCGTCCGAAAACGAACGATAATCGTTCCGTGGAATAGGGCCATTTCTCCTTCTACTCGTGGTTTTGTTTTACCACCATGTTTATGTTGAAATGTCAGTCACACTTTTTTAAACATAAACAAGATATTGTGCATTTTTTAACCCCTTCATGTCAGTAATCTGTATACATACACGTTTCTACTGCACATACCCAGTGCAGTAGGAATGTATATATAAAAGTTCCTGACTGAGGGGCTGTAGATGTGTGCAGGACCGCTGCAGTGAGTGGCCTCGCACAGTGTCCAAGGAGCCCATCATAATGGCAGGCAGCTGCAATCGCTCAGCTGACTGTTATAACCCCTTAACCTCTTAAGGACACATGACATACCGGTACATCATGCGTCCGCAAGGGGTGTTCAGAGCAGGGCCACACAAAGTTGACAGCTGCATCCGATTACTGTATGCAGCACTTCCCTGGTGTCTAGTGGGGTGAATCGCTTCTCCGAGACGTTGTCCCGGAGGAGCGATCCACACATCCTGCTTCAGCCAGGGTCTCCGCTAAAATGGCGCCGATCCCGGCTCGGCACTCGGATGCTTTCGCAGCCAAAAGCATCCGAGTGCTGATCTCATTGATCTTTGCTGTATAAGTATACAGCAAAGATCTCAATGCACTTATACTAGAAGCCCCCTGGGGAACTTCTAGTATAAGTGTATAAAAAAAATGTATTATCAATAAAAAAAAAAAACTCCCCTAATAAAAGTTTGAATCACCCCCTTTTCCCATGTGTTAAATAAGTAAATAAACAAACATGTTTGCTATCGCCGCGCGCGTAATCGCCCGAACTATCACATTCCTGATCTCGCACGGTAAATGGCATGAACGCAAAAAAATACCAAAGTGCAAAATTGCGCAATTTTTGGTCGCATCAAATCCAGAAAAAATGTAATAAAAAGCGATCAAAAAGTCGTATATGCGCAATCAAGGTACCGATAGAAAGTAAACATCATGGCACAAAAAAATGACACCTCACACAGCCCCATAGACCAAAGGATAAAAGTGTTATAAGTATTGGAATGGAGCGATTTTAAGGAACATATATTTGTGAACAATGGTTTGAATTTTTTACAAGCCATCACGTAATGTAAAAGTTACACATTTTAGATCGTTGTAATCGCAACGACTTAAGGAACATGCATAACAAGTCAGTTTTACCCCAGGGCGAATGGCGTAAAAACAAATACACCCCAAATAAAAGAAATGCGTTTTTTGTTTAGTTTCACCACACATTGATTTTTTGACTAGTTTCGCAGTGTACTTTATGCAAAAAATCAGCCTGTCATTGCAAAGTACAATTAGTGACGCAAAAAATAAAAGCTCATGTGGGTCTCTAGGCCTTTTAAACACGAGGAAAAACGAAAACGCAAAAACGAAAAAATTGGCTCCGTCCTTAAGAGTTTAAAAGCTGCAATGCACAAATCGCAGCATTTAAGGAAGTCATGACAGGACAAGCCATGCTGCAGGGGTCCCGATCGCTCGTACCAACGCGTGGGGGGGTAAGTCACTTACCTCTGTCCTAGTCCGATAGAGGTCTGCTCTTAGGCAGGCTCTATGCACAGATCACCGATAACACTGATCTATGCTATGGCATAGCATAGATCAGTACATGCAATCTAATGATTGCATGTTTTACTGTAAACTAGAAGTGTGTCCAAAAACATTAAAAAGTTTTTTAAACTATTTAAAAACCCTTGTATAACATCCCCCCCAATAAGTTTAAAATACCCCCTTGCCCTTTATAAAAATCAAAATATGTAAAATAAAAAGTCACAGCGTGCAGAAATGTCCGATTGAAATATACCATTGTTCCTGAACAGTGAACGACAGAGAAAGGGGGGGGTGGAAAAATAAAAGCCACTATGGCTCTGTAAGGTGACAAGAGACATTGCATAAGGGTAGCTTCACACGTACCAGATCCGCAGCGGATTTCACGATGCAGGTTTTCAACAAAATCCGCTTTTCATTCTGCTGAGTGTGTGACCCTACCCCTTTTAACCCCCAGCCCGCAGCATACATTACCTACTCGGTGCCGTGGCTGTGTGAGGCTCCGCAGTGCTGCTGTGCTCCGATTGGCTGATGGGATCGGGGAGCCTCACACAGCCACGCGCAAATGCAGGTAATGTATGCTTCGGGTGGGTGCACAATACCCGCAGCGGAATGAATATTCCGCTGCGGTATGTGACCCTATAAACTTCACACTAGATCTGCAGACGGATTTCTCTGCAAACTCGCAGCGGTGAAATATGCTGCAGATCTGATACGTGTGAAGCTACCCTTAATTTCAACCAGATTCCGTGCATCAATGGGCTGAAATGCGACCAACCTAATACTCCACAAGGAGGCAATGTGGATTTTTGTTTAAAAAACTTTAGAACCAGCTGGTGTTCAGAAGCTTCATCTAAAAACGGACTCCCTCATCCTAATCATCCCGTCTCCAGATTATCTTCCTATCCCCCAGAACCATTCCATCAGATACATCCACCACAAGGCTTCATCTTCATCCTCAGCCTTGTATTACCATCATCCACAACCACCCTGCTAACTAATTTTTTAGTTTGTCCACTAGAGGCCACCATCATGTCCCATATTCTCTACCTGACTCAACCTCATCACGCCTAACCTACAGAAGCCTAACATGTATTTCCTGCATATAAGACTACTTTTTAACCCGGAAAATCAGTCAGGGTTGTCTTATAGGGCGGGTGCTGAGAAAACTTTGGAACCGCACGCGGAGAATCTGCAGTTGTTGTGTAAAAA
>NW_027209836.1:0-5544 GCF_027789765.1 Dendropsophus ebraccatus | reverse complement strand
TAGGGCAACACTGTACCATGTATTCACGCTGAAAATGGTGACAGAGAGTCACTGAAACGTTGCGTTTGGAGTGTTGCACTTGTATTGACTGAATAAACACAGCCTATAGAGCTTTTTCACTACGCTGGAGTGCTGTGGATTCTCTGCATATATATCTATCTATCATCTATCTATACATCTATCTATCTATTATCTATCTCCTATCTATCTATCTATCATCTATCTATCTATCTATCTATCTATCTATCTATTATCTATCTCCTATCTATCTATCTATCTATCTATCTATCTATCTATCTATCTCCTATATATTAGCTATCTCCTATCTATCTATCTATCGATCTATCTATCTATCTATCTATCTATCTATCTATCCGTCTTGCCTCTCTCTCTCAGGTCTATCTATCTATCTATCTATCTATCTATCTTTATCTATCTATCTATCTATCTATCTATCTATGTATCTATCTCCTATCTATCTATCTATCTATCTATCTCTATCTTCTTCTATCTAATCTATTCTTTAGTATAATCAGCAGCACATCAAAAGAACAGGGTGCCAGATGTATCCTCCAACCACAAGGTGCATATATATATGTAAAGTATTTCGATGGCACTCCAGATTAGGTGAAAAAAACAAACTTCAATTAGTTTAGTGAGTATACAGCACAGCCGACTGAATATACTTGCTGTGCTGTGCTGTTTACTCACTGAATAAATCAAAGCTTGTTTTTTCACCTAATCTGGAGTGCCATTGAAATACTTTACATATCTATCATCTATCTATGTATCTTCTATCTATCTCCTATCTATCTATCTATCTATCTATCTATCTCCTATCTATCTATCCAGGGCCGTTTTAATACATTGGTGGGCCCAGTGCACAGGCCTCGAGAATGCCCCCCCCCCCCCCCCCAACCCAGCGTTATCAGAATCGGAGCTCCACACACAGTATAATCCCCTGAAAATGCCCCCACACTGTATTAAGAGCTCCAATACATACGGTAGTTACCTCATAACGATATCACCAATGATACCATTATATAATACCGCCTCACCATGACCACTATCACTACAGCCCTATAACAGTTACATCCATTTACTCACCGGGGGCGTCTTCTCGGATCAGAGTCTGTCACCTTTTCTTTCACTCCATCCAGCCTGGGCCACCTTGAAGTCTTCCCTGGCTGTGAATCTCCTCTCCAGAATCTGTCAGAGAAACATTTTTGGTTCCAACACATACAGTAGTAAGGTCCCCTGTACCCCTATACAGTAGTTACCCCCCTATGTACCCCTATACAGTAGTTACCCCCCTCTTTCCCCCTATAAAGTAGTTACCCCCCTCTTTCCCCCTATATAGTAGTTACACCCCTATGTGCTCCCCCACAGCTGTGTGCTGCCCCCAGTAGTATATAGACACCTGTGTGCTGCCCCCAGTACTATAGACCACTAGGTGCTGCTCCCAGTAGTATATATACCCCCTGTGCACCCCCCAGTAGTATATAGACCCCTTGTGTGCTGCCCCCAGTACTATAGACCACTAGTGCTGCCCCTAGTAGTATATAGCCTCCTCTGTGCTCCCCCAGTTATATATACCCCCCGTGCATCCCCCAGTAGTATATATACCCCCCGTGCAGCCCCCAGTAGTATATATATCCCCTGTGCTCCCACAGTAGTATATACTCCCCCTGTGCACCCACAGTAGTATGTATATCCCCTGTGCTCCCCCAGTAGTATATAGTCCCCCCTGTGCATTCCCCAGTAGTATACATACCCCCCTGTGCACCCTCCAGTAGTATATATATCCCCTGTGCTCCCCCAGTAGTAAATAGTCCCCCTGGGCACCCCCCAGTAGTATATAGTCCCCCTGTGCACCCCCCAGTAGTATATATATTCCCTGTGCTCCCCACAGTACGCTTTTCCCAGTTATATATAACCCCTGTGCACCCCCCCATTTATATATATATACCCTGTGCATCCCCAGTTATATATATATATATATATCCCCTGTGCGCCCCCGAGTAGTATATAGCCCCCATGTGCGCTCCCTGTTATATATACCCCCTGGGCACTCCCCCAGTTATATATACCCCCCGTGCGCTCCCCCAGTTATATATATACCCCCTGTGGGCTCCCCAGTTATATATATCCCCTGTGCACTCCCCCAGTTATATATACCCCCCGTGCGCTCCCCCAGTTATATATATACCCCCTGTGAACTCCCCAAGTTATATATACCCCCTGTGCACCCTCAGTAGTATATAGCCCCCCTGTGCCCTCCCTGAGTATATATACCCCTGTGCGCTCCCCCAGTTATATATACCCCCTGCATGCCCCCCCCGTGGCACCCCTAGAAGTATAGAGCCCCGCTGTTTGTTCCCCCCCCCCCCGTTATATAGCCCCCCTTTGTGCTCCCCTCCCATATAGCAAATTAAAAAAAAAAAAAAACACTTTATACTCACCTGGGTCCGCGCGTTCCTCTTCTCATCACTTCATCCCTGTGGCCACAGGCAGTGCTTTGCCTGCGGTCACAAGAGGCCGCTCTCCCCTATCGCGATGTCGGCGCTGAGTGACGTCACTCAGTGCCGATACCACTACGGAAGAGCGGCCTCTTGTGACCGCAGGTAAAGCACTGCCTGCGGCCACAAGGATGACTGACAGGGAGGGAGCCAATGGCTCCCGACCTGTCAGTGCCGCTGCTGCCGTCTGTACCTATGAGCGCTTGTTACGAGCGCTCATAGCTACAGTGCAGAGCGCAGCAGCAGGCGGGGGGCCCTGCAGGGGGCGCCATGGATGGGTAACTTACCCATCCCGATGGCGCCCCCTTGGCAGGCTGGTGGCCGGAGCCCTGTGCGACCGCAATGGTCGCACAGAGCAAAGGCCGGCCCTGCTCAGGGTGGGCCCCTTTAACCAGTGGGCCCGGTGCACGTGCACCATGTGCCCTCTGGTTAAAGCGGCCCTGTATCTATCTTCTATCTATCTATCTCCTATCTATCTATCTATCTATCCATCCATCCATCTTGCCTCTCTCTCTCAGATCTATCTATCTATCTATCCATCCATCCATCTTGCCTCTCTCTCTCTCAGATCTATCTATCTATCTATCTATCTATCTATCTATCTATCTATCTATCTATCCAGGGGCGTAACTAGAACTAGCTGGGCCCCATAGCAAACTTTTGATTGGGCCCCCCCCCCCAAACAACTGACCACTAAGCTGTGAAGAGAGAGCAATATGTATATATAGTATTAGGAAAAGCATTATAGCACCATGACCACTGCCATTACCACTATATTGTTACCAACCAAATCCAGTATATTAAGATGAATAATACAAAACAGTACCAGTTTACATGGGACAAATATTACCCCCTCTCACTGACTAAAACCCCCACATACTGAATAATGCTACCACTGCTACGGATAAAATCCACAGTCCATATCACCATTGGCCATACAGTGGCATGTATAGGCTCCACACAGGCTTTACACACCATAAGTGATCACAGTGCAGTTACAGGCGTCTTCTCCAATCGGGGTTGCTCACTTTTCCCCTTCTTCTCCATCCAGCCTGGCCACCATAAGAACTTCTCTCAGTAGGATCTTACAGACAAACAGTTTAGGTTCCTCAATCATGCCCCCAATATCCTATGCATCTATTTTCTCCATTGGTTCCCTCATATAGTGGTCCCCTCTGTATCCATATAGTAGTTAGACAACTGTGTCCCTCATTAAGTAGTTAGCCCCTTCTCTGCCCCCCCCCATGTAGTACCGTATTTTTCGCTTTATAGGACGCGCCTTTTGATCAGACGCGCCCCTGATTTTAGGGGGGGAAATATAAAAAAAATATTTTGCTCATTGTCACAGTTTAGAGATAGCAGCAGTGTGATTGGTGCCAATCCCCCCCATATAGTGCCCCACATAGTAGCCAATGCCCCCATATAGTGCCCCACATAGTAGCCAATGCCCCCATATAGTGCCCCACATAGTAGCCAATGCCCCCATATAGTGCCTCACATAGTAGCCAATGCCCCCATATAGTGCCCACATAGTAGCCAATGCACCATATAGTGCCCCCCATAGTAGCCAATGCCCCACAAAGTAGCCAATGCCCCCATATAGTGCCCCCCCATAGTAGCCAATGCCCCATATAGTAGCCAATGCCCCCATATAGTGCCCCCATAGTAGCCAATGCCCCCATATAGTAGCCAATGCCCCCACATAGCCAATGCCCCCATATAGTGCCCCCCCATAGTAGCCAATGCCCCCATATAGTATCCAATGCCCCCACATAGAAGCCAATGCCCCCATATAGTAGCCAATGCCCCCATATAGTAGCCAATGCCCCATACAGTGCCCCAATTGTAGCCAGTGCCCTCCATAGTAGCCAATGCCCCCATACAATGCCCCCATGTAGTAGCCAGTGCCCTCATATAGTAGCCAATGCCCCCATACAGTGCCCCCATATAGTAGCCAATGCCCCCAGACAGTGCCCCCATCGTAGCAGTGCCCCCATATAGTAGCCAATGCCCCATACAGTGCCCCCATAGTAGCCAATGCCCCATACAGTGCCCCCCATAGTAGCCAATGCCCCATACAGTGCCCCCATAGTAGCCAATGCCCCATACAGTGCCCCCCATAGTTGCCAATCCCCCCTGCGACCAGAAAAACAACAAACAGGTTACTCACCTGTCCGCCGGCCCCAGCAGCTCCTCTCCCGACACTCCGGTCTCCCGTCATCCTCCGGGCACAGGCAGCGGGGGACAGAGAGACTGCCGCTGCAGAACACTTCCGGGACACAGGCAGCGTCTCTGTACCCCACTGCCTGTGCCCAGAGGATGACGGGAGACCGGAGTGTCGGGAGAGGAGCTGCTGGGGCCGGCGGACAGGTGAGTAGGACAGCGATCCCCTCCGCACGCCCAGCCCGCCCCCTCCATCGCCGCTTAGCCGATCAGGAGCCCAGGAAAGTGCTGCTCATTGCACTTTTCCGGGCTTCTGATCGGCTCAGCTGAGCAGCGATAGAAGGGGCGGGCGGAGGGGATGGCTCAGGGCCGCTCACTATGCATATGCATAGTAAGCGGCAATACAGGGGGCGGGGGCATACTTTAACGCATTTGGCCCGGGCCCCCTAAGCCCCCGGGCCCCATAGCGACGGCGTACCCTGCCCCCATGGTAGCTACGCCAGTGTATCTATCTATCTATCTACCCATCTATCTATCTCCTATCTATCTATCTATCGATCTATCTATCTATCTATCTATCTATCTATCTATTCTTTAGTATAATCAGCAGCACATCAAAAAGAAACAGGGTGCCAGATGTATCCTCCTCCAACACAAGGTGCATATATATCTGTAAAGTTATTTCGAGGCACTCCAGATTAGGTGAAAAAACAAGCTTCGTTAGTTCAGTAGTATACAGCAGGCGACTGGAATATACATGCTGTGCTGTGCTGTATACTCACTGAAAAACTAAAGCTTGTTTTACCTAATCGGGAGTGCCCATTGAAATACTTTACATATCTATCTAAATATCTATCTATCT
>NW_027209835.1:0-5544 GCF_027789765.1 Dendropsophus ebraccatus | reverse complement strand
ACTTCCTTGCTGTTCATATTCGGAGGGGGCTATTTCAGTTCTCACCTCAGGCAGCAGAAAAGCTAGAATCGGGTACATAAAACAAAAAACAAACAAACTATTATTTGCAACCGCTCTGAGGTCCAACACTGGAAGTTCTCTGATGATCTCTGTACTGTGCTGTGGAGTATGTTGGTGCTATATGAAAATATATAAATGAAAATGATGAGAAGTCTATAAGTGTTCCTCTGGGACCTTATTGTGGATGGTAGGACTAGGCATTGTGACCCTGGGAATGATTCTGTGCTCATCTATAGCAGATAACAGAACGATACCATCATAGTAGAATAATAATAATAATAATAATAATGAATATAATAGCGACAACAGATTCTGCAGCACCTTACAATTCTGGGGGTACATATATTGACAAAAAATCAGACATTATAGAGATACATATATAATTATCCATACATAAGGATACATTCATGAGCTTACAGACTATTAGTATACTTTTAATTGTTCTCTTGATCAGCATGAAGTATCAATACCCGTGACCTGAAGTACCTCCGGTATGCCCTCATCCCTCTGGAATGCATTACAGTCAGGCACACATGAAAGAGGTTATTGACAGGCAGCGGTTGTTCGTCACAGTGTGTCTTCTGTGAAAGTCACTTCCTCTCATAAAAAGGAACTGAAGACTTTACATTCACTTAAATATAAAACATCTCCTGGACGCATCACATGATAACCACGTGATCCGGTCAGGGAGGGCAGGGGGTGTATACTGGTGCAATGGGGAACAGATGGAGGTCATGTGACCAGGTCTGTGTCTAGGGGGTGTCAAGCACATATACAGTTAACTGACGGTCCTCCGCACATTGGGATCCAGGACCTGCTCTACTGTATGTGTTTGCATTTTGATGCATTGTAAGGGGCGGCGTCCCTTGTGGCACACTTCCATCAGCAGATAGAGGGAACTATTTTTCTGCTATGTCTGGCGGCTTTTCTGATGCCTTTCTGATGTGCGCTTACTGTCCCTGGTTATTTCCTGACACTATTCTGTGTATCCTCCTCTTCCTCCTCGTCCTCACTCTCCCTGCAGCTGGAAGTGTTTCCTCTCTGTGCCGCAGAGAAGGGGGGAGGGAGGAAGTCACAAGCTGGAGAGACACACACATACTTGTGTGGGATGCACTGAAACTCTACAGTGCAACATCAGCCCCCAACATCTGTATTTCCTCCGCCTCTCATTCTCTCTGCCTTTGGCATCCTCTGATTTTTGGCCTTCTGTTCTCCATTCTTTGCACTTTTACCTCCCCCCTCCTCCTATTTGGACTCATTGTCCCTTCTGAATGTCCCCTCCCTGAGAC
The DNA here is from genome assembly GCF_027789765.1 of Dendropsophus ebraccatus. Classification (NCBI taxonomy): domain Eukaryota; kingdom Metazoa; phylum Chordata; class Amphibia; order Anura; family Hylidae; genus Dendropsophus; species Dendropsophus ebraccatus. The sequence goes on along the minus strand of NW_027209835.1, from coordinate 4,195 downwards.
AGCCTGGAGGACAGCGTGTCAGCTGGTGGGATGTGGAGATCGGGGTAAGATGAATTTATTCTTAATATGGGATAGACGTTCGCTATAGAATAATGCATATGATAATAATCTACATATATATGCAATGGATTTCTTTCTTAAAATAATGCAGATTGCTGGCCGTCAGATGACAGCTAGCAAGGCTTCACAAATCCATGCATAACTTTACTGGCCCCTTTAGTAGCCATAATATAGAACATGATGTCTTTGTGTACTCATTTAGATCACCGGCTTGTGGCTGCCTAGTACTACAAGACTCAGCAGTCTTTACCAGTTCTGCAGACACCGTCTTTCTTATTTCTTCTCCTTTGAACGCTGAAATATGTCTCATTATATTGTGTATAGTAAATGTTTGCCAAAGGTAGTTGAGCTGAGTTTGTCATTTACCATAGAGAATTGTGTTCTTTTATATTAGACCGCAGGTGCAGATGTAGTTAACTAACACGTTCAGCCCTGCTACTTCTGTGATCTGGAAAAATAAGTAGCTGACCCAACAGAAAAGATGACAAGCGTGATCTGGTTGTACTGTATGTGTTTCTAGCTGGTGGGGCGGTGTTGGGTGTTCATTGATTGAGGATATAGATTTCTCTCATTGAGAAAGCGACTTTCTATGTGAATGGCAGGAAATTTCATTCAGAGGCGGCTTCCTGGAGGGAATACCATTCTCTTTCCTTGCATATGTTGTTCTCTTGGGACTGACATTGTGTCTATTATTTCTACAGGCAGACCTCTCTTGTAGATGGGGGTCCCCAGCTCCACTGCCCCTCCTCATCTGAGGAATGGATGGCTTCCCCAAGACCAGATCTCCAAGACCCATTGCTGAGCGGCCAAAAGATACCCCAACCTATGACCTATCTCGCCTACGCAGCTCCTCGGTGGAAATAAAGAGAGAAGGGCTCGGAAATTCTGAGAGATGAGCTTCTGAAAGCCCAGAAGGTAACACTGTACTATGGGTTTGTGTCATCTGTTATAGTAATGCACATAGGAAGAAGCCATCTGTATAATATTACTGTGTGCATGAGATTAGCGTCCTTGTGTTCTGTACAGGTGGGGACCTACACAGAGGGTGTGTGAGGACAGATAACTTCATCCATCCTTGAAGTAGTTCTATGCAATGACACAACAGAGCACTAAGGGCCTATTTATCATTTGCACTTTTTATTTGGCGCTTGCACACCTTATTATGTGCCGAGCAAAAACTCACAGACCTTGCTCCAAATTTATCATTAGGAACACGGGCTTTGAGGAAACCTAAACGTGCACTTAAAGTGGTTTAAGGGATTAAAGAAGCATGGCTCCTTTTTTTAGGAGCAGCACCACACCTGTACATAGGTTGTGTCTGGTATTGCAGCGCCGGGGATTTCACATTGGAAGAGATTAAAGAGGTTATCAAAAATCTTTCCAATGGCAAATCCCCGGCGCTGCAATACCAGACACAACCTATGTACAGGTGTGGTGCTGCTCCTAAAAAAAAAGGAGCCATGCTTCTTTAATCCCTTAAACCACTTTAAGTGCACGTTTAGGTTTCCTCAAAGCCCGTGTTCCTAATGATAAATTTGGAGCAAGGTCTGTGAGTTTTTGCTCGGCACATAATAAGGTGTGCAAGCGCCAAATAAAAAGTGCAAATGATAAATAGGCCCCTTAGTGCTCTGTTGTGTCATTGCATAGAACTACTTCAAGGATGGATGAAGTTATCTGTCCTCACACACCCTCTGTGTAGGTCCCCACCCTGTACAGAACACAAGGACGCTAATCTCATGCACACAGTAATATTATACAGATGGCTTCTTCCTATGTGCATTACTATAACAGATGACACAAACCCATAGTACAGTGTTACCTTCTGGGCTTTCAGAAGCTCATCTCTCAGAATTTCCGAGCCCTTCTCTCTTATTTCCACCGAGGAGCTGCGTAGGCGAGATAGGTCATAGGTTGGGGTATCTTTTGGCCGCTCAGCAATGGGTCTTGGAGATTCTGGTCTTGGGGAAGCCATCCATTCCTCAGATGAGGAGGGGCAGTGGAGCTGGGGACCCCCATCTACAAGAGAGGTCTGCCTGTAGAAATAATAGACACAATGTCAGTCCCAAGAGAACAACATATGCAAGGAAAGAGAATGGTATTCCCTCCAGGAAGCCGCCTCTGAATGAAATTTCCTGCCATTCACATAGAAAGTCGCTTTCTCAATGAGAGAAATCTATATCCTCAATCAATGAACACCCAACACCGCCCCACCAGCTAGAAACACATACAGTACAACCAGATCACGCTTGTCATCTTTTCTGTTGGGTCAGCTACTTATTTTCCAGATCACAGAAGTAGCAGGGCTGAACGTGTTAGTTAACTACATCTGCACCTGCGGTCTAATATAAAAGAACACAATTCTCTATGGTAAATGACAAACTCAGCTCAACTACCTTTGGCAAACATTTACTATACACAATATAATGAGACATATTTCAGCGTTCAAAGGAGAAAGAAATAAGAAAGACGGTGTCTGCAGAACTGGTAAAGACTGCTGAGTCTTGTAGTACTAGGCAGCCACAAGCCGGTGATCTAAATGAGTACACAAAGACATCATGTTCTATATTATTGGCTACTAAAGGGGCCAGTAAAGTTATGCATGGATTGTGAAGCCTTGCTAGCTGTCATCTGACGGCCAGCAATCTGCATTATTTTAAGAAAGAAATCCATTGCATATATATGTAGATTATTATCATATGCATTATTCTATAGCGAACGTCTATCCCATATTAAAGAATAAATTCATCTTACCCCGATCTCCACATCCCACCAGCTGACACGCTGTCCTCCAGGCTGTCTCAGGGAGGGGACATTCAGAAGGGACAATGAGTCCAAATAGGAGGAGGGGGGAGGTAAAAGTGCAAAGAATGGAGAACAGAAGGCCAAAAATCAGAGGATGCCAAAGGCAGAGAGAATGAGAGGCGGAGGAAATACAGATGTTGGGGGCTGATGTTGCACTGTAGAGTTTCAGTGCATCCCACACAAGTATGTGTGTGTCTCTCCAGCTTGTGACTTCCTCCCTCCCCCTTCTCTGCGGCACAGAGAGGAAACACTTCCAGCTGCAGGGAGAGTGAGGACGAGGAGGAAGAGGAGGATACACAGAATAGTGTCAGGAAATAAACCAGGGACAGTAAGCGCACATCAGAAAGGCATCAGAAAAGCCGCAGACATAGCAGAAAAATAGTTCCCTCTATCTGCTGATGGAAGTGTGCCACAAGGGACGCCGCCCCTTACAATGCATCAAAATGCAAACACATACAGTAGAGCAGGTCCTGGATCCCAATGTGCGGAGACCGTCAGTTAACTGTATATGTGCTTGACACCCCTAGACACAGACCTGGTCACATGACCTCCATCTGTTCCCCATTGCACCAGTATACACCCCCTGCCCTCCCTGACCGGATCACGTGGTTATCATGTGATGCGTCCAGGAGATGTTTTATATTTAAGTGAATGTAAAGTCTTCAGTTCCTTTTTATGAGAGGAAGTGACTTTCACAGAAGACACACTGTGACGAACAACCGCTGCCTGTCAATAACCTCTTTCATGTGTGCCTGACTGTAATGCATTCCAGAGGGATGAGGGCATACCGGAGGTACTTCAGGTCACGGGTATTGATACTTCATGCTGATCAAGAGAACAATTAAAAGTATACTAATAGTCTGTAAGCTCATGAATGTATCCTTATGTATGGATAATTATATATGTATCTCTATAATGTCTGATTTTTGTCAATATATGTACCCCCAGAATTGTAAGGTGCTGCAGAATCTGTTGTCGCTATTATATTCATTATTATTATTATTATTATTATTCTACTATGATGGTATCGTTCTGTTATCTGCTATAGATGAGCACAGAATCATTCCAGGGTCACAATGCCTAGTCCTACCATCCACAATAAGGTCCCAGAGGAACACTTATAGACTTCTCATCATTTTCATTTATATATTTCATATAGCACCAACATACTCCACAGCACAGTACAGAGATCATCAGAGAACTTCCAGTGTTGGACCTCAGAGCGGTTGCAAATAATAGTTGTTTGTTTTTGTTTTATGTACCCGATTCTAGCTTTCTGCTGCCTGAGGTGAGAACTGAAATAGCCCCCTCCGAATATGAACAGCAAGGAAGG
>NW_027209834.1:0-5650 GCF_027789765.1 Dendropsophus ebraccatus | reverse complement strand
GGTGTCATGTTAGGGGCTGGTTCTGAAGACACCACCTTTCTCTTTATCTGGGAGGACAGGGCGATGTGATTCACAATTTAACAATGGAGTTAGGATTTTGTACAGCCCTCTTAAAACAAGTCCAGTTGTTGCCACCATTTAAGGCAGTGGCTGTCCACCTCCTGCTCTGATCCACATATGTTATACTTATATCAAAACTTTCTGTACCCTTATTCTGATGCAGGTCTTGCTACCTAGGCGGTTAAACACAGACAATTCATTCACAGTACATTGAATTTTGATGCATAAGCTATAACCCCCAACCACCAGGAGTCGATTGAAAGCACAGAAGGCCTGCTTCACACACACTGTTGAAATTGATGTGGATGGCCGCCATTACTGTTACATGAAATATATTGATGTTATTTTAAAACAACGGCTGTTATAATGAAATAATGGCGATTTACGGTTATATGGCGGCCATCACTCAATTTCAACATTGGTGTGAACAGAGCCTTCTGTGTTTTCAATCCACTCCTGGTTGAGGTTGCAAATACTGACTGAAATATACGTATGTGAACCTAGCCTAAACCAGACTTTTTGGTGCAACCTGCATCAGTTAGCTTTTCTTTTCATCTTTCAAAGCTTTCGATAGCTTCCACCTGTGTAGAGACATGTTACATTCATAAGATCCTTCCAATTTGCGACATGATCCCCCCCCTCACTCATACACCAGCTGGGAGACTATGTACTCCCATGGTCGGAGGGATATTCATTTTCACATGTTAGACACACAAAAACAACCAGAGAGTGAGAGTTTCTAGGTCAACCTTTGTCTGTCTGGTCTTACACACATCAGAAACAGGTCCTACCGCTTGCTCCCTTGACGGTAGAGATAATTTTACCAGTCTGTGTTGCCTCCTAAACGTGCCACCTTCTCATCACTGAGATATACAGTATAAACTAGATGTTCTCAGCAAGCCTGACCTACATTTCTCACCTCTCATCACTGGAGTAACATACACGAGTTCTCAGCAAAGTCCTGATGGCCGTCTGCTAGTGAATACTTTACAACAGACCAATTCTTCACTAGCCTGACTTTGACCCCCTCTCAGAGATGTAAACATAAAGGTGCCAAAACATAAGGTGGTGCAAAACATCTTCAACTAAATAACACACATTACAAAGTTGTACAACATTATGTTATTTAGGTTAATGGCCCCTTCCCCATGCCCCTCCCCCCCCCCCCCCCACCCCCCCCCCCCCCCACCCCCCCCCCCCCCCCCCCCCCCCCCCCCCCCCGACGTGAACCCAGACAGGCCAGTACACCAGGAGACGTGGAGGAGGCCATAGGAGGACAACAAGCCAGCAGCAGGACACTACCTCTGCCTTTGTGCAAGGAGGAACAGGAGGAGCACTACTAGAGCCTGCAAAATTACCTCCCAGCAGGCCAAAATGTGCATGTGTCACACAATCGGCTAAAAACTGACTCCATGGGGAAGGTATGAGGGCCCAAAGTCCACAGATGGGGGTTGTGCTCACAGCAACACTGTGCAGGGTGATGGCATTTGCCAGAGAACATAAGGATGGTAAATTTGCCACTGGCGCCCTGTGCTTTTCACAGGTGACAGACGTGACAGAATCTGGAGACGCCTGGGAGAGTGATTAGCTGCCTGCAACATCCTCAGCATGACCAGTTTGGCAGTGAGTCAGTAATGGTGTTGGGTGGCAATTCTTTGGAGGGCCGCACAGCCTTCATGTGATCGCCAGAGGTAGTCTGACTGCCATTAGGTACCAAGATGAGATCCTTAGACCCTTGTCAGACCATATGTGGTGCGGTTGGCCCTGGGTTCCTCCTAAACGCAGGACAATGCTAGACCTTATGTGGCTGTGGAGTGTGTCAGCAGTTCCTGCAAGATGAAGCATTGAAGCTATGAAATGGCCGCCCGTTCCCCAAACTGAATTCGATTAAGCACAGCTGGGACATCATGTCTCACTCCATCCACCGTCACGTTGCACCACAGATTGTCCAGGAGTTGGCGGATGCTTTAGTTCAGGTCTGGGAGGAGATCCCTCAGGAGACCATCCGCAACCTCATCAGGAGCATGCCCAGGTGTTGTAGGGAGGTCATACAGGCACATGGAGGCCCAAACACAATACGAGCCTCATTTTGACTTTTTTTAAGAACTTTACATCAAAGTTGGATCAGCCTGTAGTGTATTTTTCCACTTTACTTTTTCTTGTGTGTGACTCCAAATCCAGGCCTCCATTGGTTAATACATTTGATTTCCAATGATGATTTATGTGTGATTTTGTTGTCAGCACATTCAACTTTGTACAGAATACAGAACAAAGTATTCAATGAGAATATTTCATCATTCATATTTAGGATGTGTTATTTGAGTGTTCCCTTTATTTTTAGATAGATAGATAGACAGACAGACAGACAGACAGAATAGTAGATAGATAGAGATAGATAGATAGATAGATAGAAACAACTACTATGACACAATATTTGTCAAGACAAAATTCTTTATTATAAGCGTTACAGAAGGTTATAAAGCTACAAGAAGCCAGCACAAAGAGGGAAGTCAGATAAGATGCCAGGCTTGTCATAAAAAAAATGTGCTGCGTTGAAATCAATGCAAAATAGCCGTTGTTCACACAGTGTACTGAACAACAGCTGTTGTTATATACGGCCATGGAAATAACTGACCTGTCAATTATTTCTAGACGTTGTTTCCAAACACAGCGTGGTCTGTCATGGTTATTGATTTCCAGGCACACCCATACGGCCAGCATATTTAAATGGGTTTTAAATAATGTTCCAGCGACTGATATGGCGGCAGCTGTTTTACACAGTGTAAACATAGCTCAAAGGTGTATTTTAATCTTATATAAGAAAATCTTTTTAAAGCTCTTAAAACTTCATATTTCATGTTGCAGTAATAAAGAAAATCTGCGCCATTCCAGTTAATTACTTCATATATTTATTCAGCCAATCAAGCATATCCTTTCTTGCTTCTAGAATGTATGGCTTGTCTTCAGGATTGATTTCCTCATTCTTCCTATGGGCAAAACCATGGTTTGCTTTGGATATACTTTAACTTATAGTCGGCCTTGGATTGCTCCTTAAGTTTTTGATCCAAAGATGCAACCTGCAAAAGAATAGAAGGATTGAAATCTAGAACAAGTTTAACTTGCTCAGCTTACCATAAAACACATTTATCTTCTCAAATCAATGTACCCTTGTTTTCATAAAATTTTAACACTGAAGGTTTGGTGCATCTTAAAGTGACTCTGTACCCACAATCTGACCCCCAAAACCACTTGTACCATCAGATAGTGCTTTTATTCGAAGATCTGGCCAGGGGTTTGTTTGGCAGGCGATGCAGTTATGTCCTAAAAATAACTTTTTAAACTTGCTGATCTAAGTCAAACCGGCGTGGTCTAGAGTGTATGTGCCCTAGGCCTGCACCGCCCCTCCGTCCCTCCTCCCCGCCCACTTCATCATTAGGAATGCCCCTGGGAAGGATTTCTCCTAATCATCATTTGTCTGAACACTGCACATGAGTTAATCGTTAAAGCACATGTGCAGTGTTCAGACAAGACAAGTGATGGTGGTGCAAGCCTAGGGCACATACACTCTAGGCCATGCCAATTTGACGCAGGGCTGCAAGTTTAAATTTTTTTTTTTTTAGGACAATAACTGCATCACCTGCCGAACGGACCCCAGGACAGATATTTGATTAAAAGCAGCTATCTACATAGTAAACATAGTAAACTTGTAAATAAGGTTGAAAGAAGACAAGAGTCCATCAGGTTCAACCTAGGGGAACCCTACTGTGTTAATCCAGGGGAGGGAAAACCCCCTATGATGGTACAAGCGGGTTGGTGAGGCAGATTGGGGTACAGAGTCGCTTTAACCTCTTATTTGAAAAATAATGAAAAAGTGCATTTCGCTAACTTTGAAATTTTCTGCTTGCAAGGAAAATGGTTATGCCACATAAATTATATATGAAATAGCATAGCAAACATGTGACTTTATCTTAGTAGCGTTTATAAACTTGCCTTCATTTTTTTAGGACAATAGAAAGCTTCAAAGTTTAGCAGCATTTTTCCAAATTTTCACAAGAATTTCAAAATCAGATTTTGCAAGGGACCAGTTCACGTTTGAAGTGGATTTGAGAGGACTGTATGTTATGAAGCCCCACAAAGAACCCCATCTCAGAAACTGCACCCCCCAAACTGTTCAAAATAAATTCCAGAAAGTTTTTTTTAACCCTTTAGGTGAGTTACAGAAATAAAAGCTAAGTGTGTGAGAAAATTGAAAATTAAATTTCTTTGCAGAAATTATATTGTGATCCAATATCTTTCATAATAAAAAACCTATTTCCAGAGAAATGCACCATAATTTGTATGCCTGTTCTGCAATTTATAGAAATATAATATGTGTGGCCCTATTGCGCTTTTGACTCAACCACAAGCCTCAGATGTAAAGGAAGCACTAGGGAATTTGAAGCCTCCATTACAATTGGCCAATTTTCAAAGTACCACTTCTGGTTGGAAGAGGCTCCCTGGTGCAAAAACCTAACAAACACCCTAAAGGGACACCATTTAGGAAACTACACCCCTCGAGGAATGTAACAAGGGGTATAGTGAGCACATGGACCCACATGGTGACAGACACAAATGTGGAAAATGTGCTGTAAAAAATGAAAAATGAAACCCTAAATGAAAAAAATAAACCCCTAATCATGTAGAGCAATTTTCCCCGATTATAGGAGTACCCACATGTGGACACAAACCACAAAAGCCGGTGCACGGAAAGCCTCCAAAGGAGGATTTTGGAAGCTGGATTTGGCCAGAATGGAGGACGAAAGCCATGTCGGGTCCCCAGAGCCCCCGTGCTGCCAAAACATTGGAAAACCCCCACAAGTGACATCATTATGGAAACTACACCCCTCAAGGAATGTAACAAGGGTATAGTGATCACATGGACCCACAGGTGACAGGCACAATGTGCCGTGAAAATTAAAAATAGATTTTTTTACACTAAAACTGGTCTAGTCTTAAAAAATACAGAAAAAAAATACACAGGTGGGTTTACAAAATCCTGTGCGCCAAAACAGTGGAAACCCGCCACAAAGTGACCCTAATATGGAAACTACACCCCCTCAAGGAATCTAACAAGAGGTATAGTGAGCATATGGAACCCCACTGGTGACAGACACAAATGTGGAACAATGTGATGTGAAAATGAAAAAATTTTATTTTTTACACTAAGACGTTGGTTGTAACTTTGAATTTTCATGTTAACAAGGGGTTAAAAGGAAAAATAAACCACTAATCATGTAGACCAATTTCCACGATTACAGGAGTACCCACATGTGGACACAAAGTGCAAAGCCGGCGCACAGGAAAAAATCCAAAAGGAAGGAGCGGATTTGGCCAGAAAGGAGGACGAAGGCTATGTCGGGTTTGCAGAGCCCAAGTGCTGCCAAAACATGGGAAAGCCCCCACAAGTGACCCCAACAAAACTCAGGAATCTGTGGCTCGTACGTGTTCAGGGACTGAGGTACAGGTGGGGTCACTTGAGGGGGCTTCCTGGGGCCTAGTCATGGGGCGGCGCCTTGGGGGGCTTATCATACAAATGATAATGACGATGAGG
>NW_027209833.1:0-5733 GCF_027789765.1 Dendropsophus ebraccatus | reverse complement strand
CCTGGTGCAGCTATGGTTTAAATGCAGGCTGGAATCCCCACCCCCACAGGTGAGAGCAGGAGAACTCCAGAGAACAACTAACCCTGGTGACCAGGTCAGTACAACATGGCAATGAATAAACTGCTTTTTCACTATCTCTGCGTGCAGCTAATGATTGAGAACGTGAGCGATCACCCCACATCACTTGCAGTGTCAGAGACAGGACTGATGGCATGGACGCTCTGACCACCAGTCCTAACAAGGAAGTTTCGCGAGGGAGTGCCATGAACATGTCCCACACCTTTGGAGAGTGTTCTCCTGGTGGCTGAGGACCTGATGGATGTTGTCAGCTCTGGGAGAACTCTTCCTCTCTGCCGACAGCGATGGTAGGTTGGAACATTTCCATCATGTTCTGCAAGATTTTTTTATGGTATTTTGCAATCAATTGCTCCTTCTCCCCATAGGATAAAAAGAGGACAACTTATCTTTATAAGCGGGTCGAGGATTGCAAACATCCATAACGATTGCTCTCTATTCTGTGGACAATACGTTTTGTCCGGGAAAGCATCCCAACTAAAATCCGCCATGTGTGCCCGGGCTCTAAATGGCATGACTTCGCTGCCGCCACCAGAAGATCACTACTCCATTTCCTCCTCTTCTTCCTCCACCACCTCCTCTTCATCCGCATCTGTGCTGAACCATGGGACGCATTAAACTTCAGTGCTACCCTTGCAAGGATAGCCCACCATCTCCCTCCTCTTCAACAGCCTCCTTTATGTCCCCGTCCTCTTCTTCCTCCTGCAATTGCCACTGACAAGCTGACACGATTGTGGTCTGACTGTTTATACATCTCCTCCTATCACGGCCTGTTCTGTGCACATCGCCTTATCCCTTATGGCGATGCGGGATTCTTTCAGGTGCATAGAAGTGGGATGGTTACGCTGACCATGGCTCGTCACAGCTGAACCTCTTTGTGGCTCCCAATATGCCATTTTTGCACACAACCACGCCTGTCCTTGCTGCATCGGCGACAGCCACTTTTCTTCTGCTGCATAATTGGCGTCCATCACCTCTGCGGCGCAGATAAGCTTAAGCACGGCCTGCTGGCGTCTCCCCGAGCCAGTGCTGCAGCGTTTCCAGCTAGTGGCTGAGGGTGATGGTACAGCAGAAGAGGAGGAAGGAATGGTTGTCAGAACCCATGCTTGCAATCTTTGGGCAAGTGGGTAGAGGTAAGCAGTCTCTGGTTGCGACCCGGTCCCTGCTTTCACAATTACAGCGCAGTGTGCTGTCAGGGAGATGTAGCTGTCCCTGGCCACAAATGCTTGTTCCTGGTGTCCATGGTCAAGTGGACCTTCACGCTAACCACGTAACTCAGTGCCTGCCGATGTTACTGGACACGTGCCCTGGTGCAAGGCGGGAGCAGCACATCGTGAAAAGTGTTGCGGCTAGGGACAGACAGTCTGGAAGGCCTGCGTCTCCACAAGCCTAAATGGCAACATCTCCAGGGCCAGCAATTCGGAGATGTGTCAGTTTAAGGCTTGGGCATGTGGGACTTGAGGCGTACTTTTGCTGCGATCAAATGCCTGGGAGAGCGACAGTTATTGGGACCGAGGCGCATGATGGTGCCAGGCAAAGAAGTAGACGAATCAGTGGCAGCAACGTCGGGCGCAGATTGTCTCACGTTCGCACTCTCCCACTCAGCCAGTGCATGGCCTCCAAGTGTAACGCATAATGCCGGAATGTGATCATGTTGCTCTTCTCAGAACCCCTACTAATTTATCATGGCAGAGTGTGCAAACTGCACTGAGTTTGTCATCTACGCACACATCACAAACAATCTCCACACCAAGAACGAGCCCTCGATGGGGGATTTGTTCGAGTGGCTGCTGAGTGTAAGAAGCTGGGGCCCTTCTGGCCTGTCTTCTCTCAATAGACCGTCTTCTGCCTCTAGCTATTGCACTGCCTCTAATGGCCTTTTGGGGTGCTGCGCAGCCCTCCTCATCTCCACTGCTTTCCCTGCTGGACATCACCCCAGGCATGGTTGTGTCGGTGACTTCATCATCCAGCACCTGCTCTTCTACGTACTCACTCTGCTCCTCCTACTGCCCACTCAACATAACATCCTCCCCGATGGCAAAAACTGTGTCTAATCTTCATCGCTCATTGCACATGCAGGTTGCCCGTCCAAACCACCAAAATAACCAGGAGATGGGGGATGCTCCAGTGTTTTGGGCAACACTACACAGAAAATCCCTCAGGTAGTTCCTGGGATTCTTCAAGTACTTAATGGAGTCCAATTCAGGAAAAGGACTCGAAAATAGCTCCTGGCAGTGGGCGAAGGGTGGCATGACTCTGTTGGTGAGATTTAGCAGATTGGGCAGGTTGTGTGAGGAAGAGGGTCAGAGTGAGGTTCCTGGAGTTTCAGATTTTGGCTACCCACAAGACTGGACTGTCTAGATAATGGTGGTTGGACAAGTGAGTGGAAGCATTATTGGCTATCCACTTTACCACCTGTTCCTGCTGCTCGAGCTTCAACAGCGATGTACCCCTCCCCCGATTAACTGTCCATGAAGCCAGGGATGCTGGATGAATGTAATGCTGGCTCCCCCTTACCAGCACGCATTGTATCTCTCGACCGCAGCTTGTGCCCCCACGGCATTTCCTCGCCCCCGTCCCTTTGCGCTGGTCTTACACATTGGAGCTGTTGAACTGTTTTCAGTTGTGCATTGTCTGTAATGAATGTGTGCATTGTCAGTAATGTAATGTCATGTGTGCATTGTCAGTAATGTAATGTCATGTGTGCATTGTCTGTAATGTATGTGTGCATTGTCTGTAATGTAATGTCATGTGTGCATTGTCTGTAATGTAATGTCATGTGTGCATTGTCTGTAATGTAGTGTGTGCATTGTCTGTAATGTAATGTGTGCATTGTCTGTAATGTAATGTAATGTGTGCGTTGTCTGTAATGTAATGTAATGTGTGCATTGTCTGTAATGTAATGTAATGTGTGCATTGTCTGTAATGTAATGTCATGTGTGCATTGTCTGTAATGTAATGTGTGCATTGTCTGTAATGTAATGTGTGCATTGTCTGTAATGTAGTGTGTGCATTGTATGTAATGTAATGTGTGCGTTGTCTGTAATGTAGTGTGTGCATTGGCTGTAATGCTATGTAATGTAGTGTGTGCATTGTCTGTAATGTAGTGTGTGCATTGTCTGTAATGTAGTGTGTGCATTGTCTGTAATGTAGTGTGTGCATTGTCTGTAATTTAGTGTGTGCATCGGCTGTAATGTGTGCATTGTCTGTAAAGTAGTGTGTGCATTGTCTGTAATGTAGTGTGCGTTGTCTGTAATGTAGTGTGTGCATTGGCTGTAATGTGTGCATTGCTGTAATATAATGTAGTGTGTGGATTGGCTGTAATGTGTGCATTGGCTGTAATGTTGTGTGTGCATTGTCTGTAATGTAGTGTGTGCATTGGCTGTAATGTAATGTAGTGTGGTGGATTGTCTGTAATGTGTGCATTGTCTTAATGTAATGTGTGCATTGTCTGTAATGTAGTGTGCATTGTCTGTAATGTAGTGTGTGCATTGTCTGTAATGTAATGTGTGCATTGTCTGTAATGAAGCATGTGCATTGGCTGTAATGTGTGCATTGTTTGTAATGTAGTGTGTGCATTCTCAGTAATGTGTGCATTGTCTGTAATGTAATGTGTGCATTGTCTGTAATGTAGTGTGTGCATTGTCTGTAATGTAGTGTGTGCATTGTCTGTAATCTAGTGTGTGCATTGTCTGTAATCTAGTGTGTGCATTGTCTGTAATGTAATGTGTGCATTGTCTGTAATGTAATGTGTGCATTGTCTGTAATGTAGTGCGTGCATTGTCTGTAATGTAATGTGTGCATTGTCTGTAATGTAGTGTGTGCATTGTCTGTAATGTAGTGTGTGCATTGTCTGTAATGTAATGTGTGCATTGTCTGTAATGAAGCATGTGCATTGGCTGTAATGTGGCATTGTTTGTAATGTAGTGTGTGCATTCCTCAGTAATGTGTGCATTGTCTGTAATGTAATGTGTGCATTGTCTGTAATGTAGTGTGTGCATTGTCTGTAATGTAGTGTGTGCATTGTCTGTAATCTAGTGTGTGCATTGTCTGTAATCTAGTGGTGTGCATTGTCTGTAATGTAATGTGTGCATTGTCTGTAATGTAATGTGTGCATTGTCTGTAATGTAGTGTGTGCATTGTCTGTAATGTAGTGTGTGCATCGGCTCTGTAATGTGTGCATTGTCTGTAATGTAGTGTGTGCATTGTCTGTAATGTAGTGTGCGTTGTGTCTGTAATGTAGTGTGTGCATTGGCTGTAATGTTATGTAATGTAGGGTGTGCATTGCCTGTAATGTAGTGTGTGCATTGTCTGTAATGTAGTGTGCGTTGTCTGTAATGTAGTGTGTGGATTGGCTGTAATGTAATGTAGTGTGTGGATTGGCTGTAATGTAATGTAGTGTGTGGATTGGCTGTAATGTGTGCATTGTCTGTAATGTAGTGTGTGCATTGTCTGTAATGTAGTGTGTGCATTGTCTGTAATGTAATGTGTGCATTGTCTGTAATGTAATGTGTGCATTGTCTGTAATGTAGTGCGTGCATTGTCTGTAATGTAATGTGTGCATTGTCTGTAATGTAGTGTGTGCATCGGCTGTAATGTGTGCATTGTCTGTAATGTAGTGTGTGCATTGTCTTTAATGTAAGTGTGCGTTGTCTGTAATGTAATGTGTGCATTGACTTTAATGTTATGTAATGTAGGGTGTGCATGCCTGTAATGTATGTGTGCATTGTCTGTAATGTATAGTGTGCGTTGTCTGTAATATAGGGTGTGGATTGGCTGTAATGTAATGTAGTGTGTGGATTGTCTGTAATGTGTGCATTGTCTGTAATGTAATGTGTGCATTGTCTGTAATGTAATGTGTGCATTGTCTGTAATGTAGTGCGTGCATTGTCTGTAATGTAGTGCGTGCATTGTCTGTAATGTAATGTATGCATTGTCTGTAATGTTAGTGTGCATTGTCTGTAATGTAGTGTGTGGCATCGGCTGAATGTGTGCATTGTCGTATGTAGTGTTGTGCATTGTCTGTAATGTATGTGTGCGTTGTCTGTAATGTAGTGTGGCATTGGCGTAATGTGTTGCATTGTCTGTATGTAATGTGTGCATTGTCTGTAATGTATGTGTGCATGTCTGTAATGTAATGTGTGCATTGTCTGTAATGTAGTGTGTGCATTGGCTGTAATGTGTGCATTGTCTGTAATGTATCGTGTGCATTGTCTGTATGTAGTGTGTGCATTGTCTGTAATGTAATGTGTGCATTATCTGTAATGTAGTGTGGTGCATTATCTGTATGTAGGTGTGCATTCGCTGTCATGTGGTGTGTGCATTGTCTGTAATGTGTTGAATCTGTGTAATGTAATGTGTGCATTGTCTGTAATGTAATGTGTGCATTGTCTGTAATGGAATGTGTGCATTGTCTGTAATGTAATGTGTGCATTGTATGTAATGTAATGTCGTGGGGCATTGTCTGTAATGTAATGTGTTTGCAGTTGTCTGTAATGTAATGTGGGCATTGTCTGTAATGTAATGTAATGTGTGCATTGTCTGTAAGTAATGTGTGCATTGTCTGTTACTGTCATGTAATGTGTGCATTGTCTGGTAATGTTATGTCATGGGGGCATTGTCTGTAATGTAATGTCATGTGTGCCTTGTCTGTATATG
>NW_027209832.1:0-5806 GCF_027789765.1 Dendropsophus ebraccatus | reverse complement strand
TTTTTTTGGAATTCACGTGCAAGACTCAGAAAATTTTAACTGGCTCACATCGCCATTATGTATAGTATTTATTGATGTAATCAATATAGGAACGCCTTTCGTTGTTCTGATAGATCTTACATAGTCGGAAAACTTTATTTTAAAGCCATGGTGGTCTTGCCTATATAAAATAGACCGCAGCTGCATATGATGGCATATATTACATTTTTAGATATACAGCAGATCATACATTTAATATGAAAGAAAACGCCACCGAGTTGCTATACTTTTGCATTCATAGAAAATGGCTGCACCAGGTTACAACTTTTGCATTTGTAGTTGCCAGCCGGCAATGTTTGAGTTAACCAGTTTTTTGTAGGACTCTTCACTTTGGTACTACGGAAAGATAGCTTCTAACTAAAGTATCTTATAATTTTTGCAGCGACGGAAGGTTATTAATGGGGTACCTGAAAAATGTTTAGACAATTATGGGGTTCTTGAGCAATAAAGAACCAGTGTTTTTGATCACATTACGGTATGACTGTCGGCCATGGGGCTGAATTGAAGGAGAAGAGCAAAACGTGTGTGTATAGTGACGTCTGTAGTTTTTTTGTTCCTGTGTTTTTATTTTATGTATTAGAACCAATGCGTGATTCTGTCAGTGCTTTAATACGTGCTTGTTCCAGCGCTAATACTGGGATATCCTCTAGCTTCTAACGTTCTACTAGCTCTCAGATTGTTGTATGTAAGTAGTGTCAGTACTATTTATACGTATCTGAGTCTTAAAAATTGCCCATAAGGAACAGCTTTTTGGTATGGCTAGGGTGATAGGGTATGATGTAAAAATGCATTGGTAGCTGTGGGTTTTCTTAAAGCAGGTGGTTTTCTATTGATTATCTACTATTTTAACTAAAACGTCAAGAAATTCTATTTGAGTAGGATCTGTTTTGTATGTAAATGTCATATTCAATAGAATTAGAATAAGATATTCTATGAATTCTGAAAAAGGTTTCAGGTGGTACCTTCCCATAAGACGAAAATATCGTCTACGAATCTAAAAAAACCTTTTATAGCAAGTAGAAAGGGATTAGAGGCACTAAAAATCATGTTTTTTTCAAGTACTGCCAAGTATAGATTTGCGAGGGTACATGCGACGGGCGTACCCATCGCAGTACCCTCTTTTTGGGTAAACCACTCATTGTCAAAGGTAAACGCATTATTTTCAAGAATTAGGAGAAGTCCATCACATACAAAGTTAATATAGTCAGTAGATTTGTCAGAACAAAGTAAAATTTCTCGAATAGCTTCTACACCTTTATGGTGAGGGATTCTCGTGTATAGGCTTTCTACATCGATAGCCCCTAAAATCATACCATTGGTGTAGGTTAAGCCTTCTAAAGCCACCAAAAATTGATTAGTATCTTTGACTAATGCTGGTACAGTGTCAAGTATGGGCCTTAATAACCAGTCAATATATTTGGAGAGGGGTTCAGTGATTGAGCCCACACCGGAAACGATGGGACGACCGGGAGGTGGGGATATGGCTTTATGAATTTTGGGTATATGATACCAAATGGGAGGTCTAGGGGCAATAGGTATTAATTTTTCAGCTTTTTGTTTGGATAGTATTTTTTTGTCTATATAATTTTGTAAATAAATTTGTAAGCGTGCATTTATCTTGTTGGTGGGGTTCCCTTTGAGTTTAGTGTATGTTTTATCATCATTTAGCTGACGCAAAGCCTCAGTCAGATGCCCCCCTTGTCGGCTCTTTTTACAGTAATATCTTGTCTGTTTTTTAACCATTTAAGAGCTGCTATTTCGCTGGGGGACAAGTTCATTTTATCAGTGGGATAAACAAGGGCTTTAATGTCTTCTAAGACCTTATTTTTAAACAGATCTACATTACTACCTGGTGGAATTGGGGGAGAAAAATTAGATGAAGTACCTCCTGTAAAGAAACCATGCGTAGAATTACAGAAATTAAAATCATAATCATTATTTTCAGATAAATTCAACAACGTACTCAAAACTAAATCATCTGTATCTGTAATAGCACCTGCTAAAGAAAAACCTATAGAGTCAGCATTCACGGGGATATCACCTTCTGGAACAAATTGTTTAGCTGCAAAAGATTTATTAACGTCAAAAAACTTTTTTAACTGTAGTTTTCGTGTACTTTTGAACAGGTCGATCTCGAAATCGACGGGATCGAACTGTTCAGTCATACAGAAATTGAGACCTTTGTTGAGAACAGAAATGACATTATCGTCTAATTTAATGTCAGTGAGATTGACGATCAATGGAGGGTCATTTTTTAATGATTGTCTTTCAGGAGATTCCACGATACTTGCTTCCTTTTCACACTGGGTTGCGTTTCTCTTTCTTCCACGCCCACGTCTGATTTTTCTCTTTGACGATCCCAGTTTTTTGAAGGTACGCTTGTGCTAGCCGGTGCGTTAGTTGTGGTGGAAGCAGGATTATATTTATTATCCGTTTTTCTGAATCCTTGTGGTTGGTTTCATTTTTTAGTTTTGGAAGAATCTTCTGTCGATGAAGAGTCGGACTCAGTTGTCCAAAAGTCCGTACTTTTTTTATTATTTTTAATAGGTTTAGTAGCTGTCTTATTGAATTGTCGTGGCTGAGGTTTTCTTTTCCGATATTCTTTTTTGTTTAAAAAGGCGTTTCCTGTTTCGTAATCTATTTTATCTCTAATGAATTTGTCTTTTTTCTGTTCCTTAAGTTCGTTTTGTAACTTAGACATTTTTAAATCCATTTTTTTCTGAAACTCTTGGAAGTGTGTATCATTAACTCTTTTTCGTAATTCTGTTTTGGTTTTACATAAATTGGATGTAATTATTTCATATTCTTTTTCATTCCTTTTCAGAATTAATTGGAGTAAATTCATAGAGTGAAGTTGATGTAACGCTTCCCATTCTTTAGCAAAATCTGAATCAGTTTGAAACTGAGATATTTCTTTAAAGGATCGTAGTCCTCTTGGGGCTCGTTCACATTGCCGATATGCATTCAGCGAATTAATGGTCCAAAATAGTCTTAATTCTTTTTCTGCCAATTGTTGAATTTTGAATTCCAAACTCTTAACACTAAGAGATTGGATGCTGTCTTTAGTATCACATAGCAAGAAAAAGCTGTCGGCGTCCAACCGCCCTGCATTTAATTCACACTCAGTTGTAAATGCCGTTGCCCCTTCTAAATGAGTAGTGTCCATTGTGACAGAATCCATGGCTGCAGTAATTAGAAAAGTTGCAAAGGTTCTTGGTGGTGTGCTCAGGTTTATACAAAGCTGTACAATATCAAGAGATTCTGGGTAGAGAAAGAGCAAACCGGCACAACCACTCTGCAAGCCTCTGTATTGAAATGGGCAAACACGGCAAAAAACGGGGTGCTCTTCCTGAATGAGTGCAGTACAAGCATCAGTAATAATGTACTAAGAAAGAGAGCATAAGGAGGCACTCACCGTATAAAAAATCTTCCTTTATTTAGACATCTTCATAAAATTTCAGATCAGAGTGTGTAGCAGACGGCGGGGACGCCGCTCAGCAGCTGATAGTGTGACAGCTGTTTCCCGCGCGCATGCGCGATTCTTCAGACACTCCTCCACCCACTCACGTCTGCTCCTAAATAGCTTTCAGGATGGCAGGTGAGTGGACGCAAATACATGTAATACATAAACAATACAGTTAAAACCAATTGCTGTGAAGGTACAGATTCTGGTATGGATACATAAAATAAAGACAGCAATCACAAAAACATACTTAAATCTATGCGTTCATTTAGACCACAAGCGCTTTGTGCATTAGTTTGTAAAATAATTCTTGCTTCTTTTTGTAATAATATTTTGTTCACATCTATGTTATTTTTTTGGAATTCACGTGCAAGACCCAGAAATTTTAACTGGCTCACATCGCCATTATGTATAGTATTTATATGATGTATCAATCTAGGAACGCCTTTCTTTGTTCTGATAGATCTTACATGTTCGGAAAACCTTTTATTTAAAGCCCTGGTGGTCTTGCCTATATAAAATAGACCGCAGCTGCATATGATGGCATATATTACAAGGGGGGCAATATAGTACTTCTTAAGACCTGTGACTATCTGATTGAGGCTTTGCGTCAGCTAAATGATGATAAAACATACACTAAACTCAAAGGGAACCCCACCAACAAGATAAATGCACGCTTACAAATTTATTTACAAAATTATATAGACAAAAAAATACTATCCAAACAAAAAGCTGAAAAATTAATACCTATTGCCCCTAGACCTCCCATTTGGTATCATATACCCAAAATTCATAAAGCCATATCCCCACCTCCCGGTCGTTCCCATCGTTCCGGTGTGGCTCAATCACTGAACCCCTCTCCAAATATATTGACTGGTTATTAAGGCCCATACTTGACACTGTACCAGCATTAGTCAAAGATACTAATCAATTTTTGGTGGCTTTAGAAGGCTTAACCTACACCAATGGTATGATTTTAGGGGCTATCGATGTAGAAAGCCTATACACGAGAATCCCTCACCATAAAGGTGTAGAAGCTATTCGAGAAATTTTACTTTGTTCTGACAAATCTACTGACTATATTAACTTTGTATGTGATGGACTTCTCCTAATTCTTGAAAATAATGCGTTTACCTTTGACAATGAGTGGTTTACCCAAAAAGAGGGTACTGCGATGGGTACGCCCATCGCATGTACCCTCGCAAATCTATACTTGGCAGTACTTGAAAAAAACATGATTTTTAGTGCCTCTAATCCCTTTCTACTTGCTATAAAAGGTTTTTTTAGATTCGTAGACGATATTTTCGTCTTATGGGAAGGTACCACTGAAACCTTTTCAGAATTCATAGAATATCTTAATTCTAATTCTATGAATATGACATTTACATACAAAACAGATCCTACTCAAATAGAATTTCTTGACGTTTTAGTTAAAATAGTAGATAATCAGATAGAAACCACCTGCTTTAGAAAACCCACAGCTACCAATGCATTTTTACATCATACCAGCTATCACCCTAGCCATACCAAAAAAGCTGTTCCTTATGGGCAATTTTTAAGACTCAGACGTATAAATAGTACTGACACTACTTACATACAACAATCTGAGGAGCTAGTAGAACGTCTAGAAGCTAGAGGATATCCCAGAATAGCGCTGGAACAAGCACGTATTAAAGCACTGAAAGAATCACGCATTGGTCTAATACATAAAAATAAAAAACACAGGAACAAAAAAACTACAGACGTCACTATACACACACGTTTTGCCTTCTCCTTCAAATTCAGCCCCATGGCCGACAGCATACGTAATGTGATCAAAAAACACTGGTTTCTTATTGCTCAAGACCCCATATTGTCTAAACATTTTTCAGGTACCCCATTAATAACCTTCCGTCGCTGCAAAAATATTAAAGATACTTTAGTTAGAAGCTCTTTCCGTAGTACCAAAAGTGAAGAGTCTACAAAAAACTGGTTAACTCAAACATTGCCGGCTGGCAACTACAAATGCAAAAGTTGTAACTGGTGCAGCCATTTTCATGAATGCAAAAGTATACAACTCGGTGGCGTTTTCTTTCATATAAATGATATGATCTGCTGTAGATCTAAAAATGTAATATATGCCATCATATGCAGCTGCGGTCTATTTTATATAGGCAAGACCACCAGGGCTTTAAATAAAAGGTTTTCCGAACATGTTAAGATCTATGCAGAACAAAGAAAGGCGTTCCTAGATTGATACATCATATAAATACTATACATAATGCGAGTGAGCCAGTTAAAATTTCTGGGTCTTGCACGTGAATT